>NW_009939580.1:49682-60458 GCF_000696875.1 Nestor notabilis | reverse complement strand
AAGAGTGAAGGAGAAGGGTCATCTTTTTTATTCAGCTTGTATTGACATCGGAAAAGTTGTAGTTATTCCCTCATCAAGGCACACTAAGTAGGGACGCCCCACAAGACAACGTAAGTGCTGTATTTTATGACCTGAATGCAAAACCTTTATTAGTTTCAACCTGCTTCTGGTAACATGTGTCTAATGTTAAATTATCTCTTTCATGTGGTTTGCGTATTACACGCTAACCTCAGATTGCTTTCATGTGTTCAACTTTCAGGAGTTCAAGAGTTTTTCAGGAAGAGCAGCAGAATGTGTTTTTGTCAATCTCTCTAGTTTTTGCGCCAAGCTGGGTTTCTAATGGGCAATTTGAACAGCAATGACTGCCTGGAAGAGCAGGCGTAAGCAGCTTGCATGGTGCAAACATGTGTGAGTGCATGTGCATGGGAGACAATTACCAGAGGAACTCATTCGGTTGAGCTGTAACAGAGCAGGTCAAAGGCTAGAACAACCCAGTGAAAAGCAGACTCGGATGAATTGGGCAGTAACATTACAAAGTTCTTATTTTCTTAAGCAACCATGCTTCTAGAGATACAGGTAAGTGTATAAATGATAGACCTGGCAATGGTTCATGCTGAGCAATGCTGTGCCATGATAGGAGACGGGACTAACAGCTCTTGGGCTGCTGGACTCAATCCTTGCTGAGTTGCCTGAGCCTGAGTCATATTTTTATAATAAAACTAGTGTTTTCTAAACTAGATTTAGATGCCTTGGAAAATGTTTTGGATGAGTGACCCACCGGCTGGTTATTGAGATAGGGTTAGTAGCAGCATGGCAATAGTTAAAGAGGTTTCATGCTTGTCATGGTGCCATGTGGATTTCCTGATCTCTTGCCTTTAAAGCCAAGTATCCACAGCCCTTTACTCTGCCTTGGCCCATAGTTGTCTCCCAGGGGCTACCCATGTGAAGGATGAAGTTACTGGGGGTTGTATTAATGCGCATGGTGGATCAGGAGCAAGAAGGCTACATTACGGTGGGACAGCACAGTGGTTAACTTTCCTATCACAGATAGCACAAAAACAGGTTTAGGGGGGAAAAAAGGGGAGAGAGGAAGCAGGAGGTACACAAGGAAGCGGTGGCTTCTCCTGCATCAGCTGGTAGTGTGTGTCCTGGTAGCAATGTGTCACTTGGGTGCAGTCATACTATCCAAGTGTTCTGGCTGAAGACCTAGGGAAAGGAATGTGACATGTAAATCCTAGACTCCTCTTGTTTTGGAAAAGAGTATCTGCAGTGGCATACAATAAGAAATATTAACCAAGTAGCTTGCTCTTCTTAATGCATCCAGAATGAAAATTGGAGAAGGGTCAAGCACAGGAATGAAGAGGAGGTTGTTCCTTTGGTTATGGCAGCATCAATAAACTCCGCAGAGCCATGACTGTGGCTTGAGCCTCCTCAACAATCCTCCTCAGAGTTTGATAGCATACTCACTGGTAAAGCTTTTGGCTGTACTAACACATTTCCAAGATAATGCCTGTGCTTGTATCAGAGATATCATGATCAGGACTTTCTCTTAATAAATGGCATAGACGAGACTACCTATTTTGAAATGTGAAAAGGTTTAGCTATAGGGACACAAGCTCTGCTCACCACTTACTTACAGGGCACATGGTGAGGCAGGAGCAAGAAGATTATATTATGGTGGGGCAGCACAGTGGTTACAGCAAGTTCTGGGGAGAGGAGCAGAGGCGTGTGAGCGTGCTGGGGCTGTGTGCTAGGGGTGCTCCACCCAGGATGCCCATAGCCAAGGACTGTCACTGTGATGGATGCCATAGTGTGGGCTGGCAGACAGCATCTTCCTCATGGCTCATTCCCTCTCCTCTGCAGAAAACAGGAATCCAAGGAGCAAGGCAGCAGGAAGCTCCGAACCTCCCTGCTTCCAGCACCTGCTTTGCTCCTCCGTAGTGCAAGCCCTCCCTGGATGAAGAGGGGGGACCTCCTTTTGTCTCTTCCTGAGTGAGGTGATCTTGGCATGAGTCACTTGCAGCACAATATGGACCCTTGTTTCTTTGGAAACAGTGCCCAACTAGCAGCTGCATAGCTCAGCACATCTCTGACGCAGCTTCTGGAATAGGGCAGGGCACCTTCCTAACCAAAGCATTCAAGGGCAAGGCTAGAGCGTGCTCTGATTTTGCAAATGGCTTTTGCCTGAGAGCAGGATGCAATGAGCAGAAGAGGGTGGGAATGCCGTGGATCCATTTCCCTCACTCTTGGTGTCCATTTAATGCCTGCAAAGTATTCACTTCTGAGCCTTCAGGGAAAGCCACAGGAAGAGTATGTTCTCTACTAGGAATGTTAGCTGTAACATAAAGGGAGATTTTGGTTTGTTGATCACCGATGTCTCAGTAGGGATTCAATGCCTGAGGATTATTCCTGAAACCCCCACTTGAGTCCCAGCCTTTTTGGTGTGGGAAGCTGCCTTTCTCCTGCTTGAGTCTTCTTCTCTGGTCTTCATTTTTAATGTGTCTCATGAGATTCTCATATATCTTCTAGACCAAGACCTTCCTTCCCTCACAGAGGTCTACCCTTCCCTTGAATCACTGGAAAACACTACCCCAAAGCCATTTGCTTCGTCTGAGTGACATGTTGGGCAGTTAATGAACCAGCACAGCTGTGTCAAAGCATTTCAGCAATGAATACAGGCTAAAATAGAAGACACAGGCGGGAAACATGCAAACCCTTCCTGTGCCAGAGATGAAATCCAGGGAATGCTGGGCTGAATTGCTGGCTTTTCACGCCTCTCACTAATTAAATCCTAGTCTGTAGTCCACTTGTCCACTCCATCTGAGTTGGTGGCTTCTTAAAAGCTTTATGGAGGCACTTCTGCTGGGGCATCTTCCAGTAACAACAGAAACCCTCATGCAACACCTTAAAGTAGACCCGTGTAATTAAGTTGTCTTTGGGAAGGTTGGTTTGCTGCAGGCAAATGGCCCATCACAGAGTTTAAATGGTCAGGTTGTTCGGTTTTTAACCTCACAAAGATTTTGTCATAGTTGATCCTCTCCTGATGGTCCCTGCACCCTGTTCCAAGTAACTTAAATGATACAGCTTAAGTCTATTTAAAAGGGGTGGAGTACTTCCACTCATTCTAGCAAAGAAACAAACCCAGGCCAGTCAAAAGGTTTCAAGTAAGATTAGATGATACTCGAAATATGAAGATATTTAGTTTGTTTAACAATCCAAATGTGATGAGTGGAAGAAAATTGTCTAGTTTTTAATCAACTTAATGTTTTTGCAATGCTGCATGTAGAAGTGAGAGTAGTAGTTACTATGTAGCCAGTTCTCGTAATTTTATCCTGAATTTTGCAGTGTGATGCTTTTGGAAAAAATTATGTTATTATCTAAGAAATCAAGTTCTTATTAAAAAAAGAAAAAAAATTGCTTCTAGCCCTTATACTTTTGTGTAGAATGTGTGCACCCACATTTAGTTGGGTACACACTTTGGGGTGTACCCAAATACACCCCAAAGTAAAACAAAACAAAAAAACCCTCACCAAACCTTACGGTTTCTGAGTCAACCCCATATACTCATGCTCCATTTTGCATTTGACTTTTTTTGTTGTTGGTATTTCTGCAGTTATAAGTCAATGGATGCCCTGAAGCAAAGATTTGATCTTTCTTGCCTGAGCTTGTCCCACAAAAGGCTATCGGTAATAAATATTATCCCAAGTGACTGTGGTATAAGTAATAGCATTCCTTACCCAAAGATCATCCAAAAAAAATATAAAAAATCACTCTGTTCACATTAGGAAAGAACTGCTGGGAAGAAAGGTACAAATGACTCTTTTCTCTGCCCTTATTGTCAGATACAGCTCACCTATGAACCAAGAACCAGATAATCCCAGCAGGATCTGAGCAATATCTAGTTCTTGATCTCTGCTTCTGTTTTGGTGGTGAAGCTCATGTCTGAGTCTGTGCTCATACCACCCTCACCTTCCTTTCCTATATGGAAGTACTGAAATGGCAGCCTTGTTCCCAGGGGGCAAAACGTGGCGCCTTCCCTTCATCTGGCCTGACAGCTCAGGCCATCTTTGCACAGTTGTGCACCATCCCAGCAACAGAAAGTCCAAGCTCACTCTTTCTAAGCAAGTACTGGTGCCTTGGGCCTGAGCCTGGCCAGCAGCCACCAATACAAACAGGCATGAAGTTCACTAGACCTTGTATTTAAGCCCCTTGGATTCATGCTTTCACCAGCACCATTGCTCCAGTGTTGAATTGGAGAGGCTTCCATGCAGACAAAACTTACAGTAAGCCCAGGCACTCCCTCCTTTGCTGCTCGCAAAAGGTGAGTGTCACTAGTCATCCTATGAGGAAAGAATGAGCCTCCTTTTTCCTTCCTTTGTTTTCAAATATAGGTGGCAGAGGGTGAGAAGACTTGAAAGTACACTGGTTCATCTGTATTTTTAACAAAGTGCTTTGTGTTTTAGGCTTCCCTGTAAAATATAATGATAGATTTCTTCAATAATAATTACAGTGGGAAAAAAGCTTCATCCAGCTTGCATAAGACTAGCTTTCTTTGGGCATGTGTTTTTATAAGAATTAAATTGTTTAATATCTAGTAAAGACCATGAGCTTTTGTTTAGTGATAAGAAGGGTTAAAAAAAAAAATTAAAGGAAGCCCAAACCATAAACCCTTCTCTAAAGGCTTTTTAGTTCCACCATAGTACACTAGTGATTCTCACTGGAATAGTGTGTGGTTCTCTTGTCTTGTGGTGGGAATATAGAGTCCCTGGGGAAAACAGTAAACTGCTTTGAGTCAAGCAATGGCAAACATGGAGTGTGATTTTCAGAATCTCTGTCCATAATCCATCCTTAAATGTTCCCATAGTTCTGTGCAGTTTGAATTCCCTTAATTGCGTGATGGATTTACAGTTGTAACATTTCAGATATAATTACCTCTATTATCGAAAACAAAGGAGACACGTGCCAGTCTGCAGGATTGAAGACATGGCCTTAAGGAAAGGCTTGTCTCTTCCCCTCACACGTGTACACACAGATATTTCTGCACAAATCCCAGTCTACCTACTTGTCAGTGCATTCATTGTCCCATTTCTTCATGCCTCTAGGAAGGTTGAAAAGATCTTTGGTTCATTAAGTTCATGGTCATCATCACAGGCCCAGATACCAAAAGAGGTACAGCTATGTGAGCTTTGATATATGTAGCAAGAGTAAAACAAGCTGTTTAACAGTGCTTCCCCAAGGTTTGGAAAACTGGAAACCTACAAGCCATCAGACAAGAGTAACAGGGCACTCAGTGGAATTGCTGTACCTAGTTTGTAGAGAGTAGAGTTCTTGACATGAATTTTCTCTGTGCAAGGTAGTAAATCTTGTTCATTAAATTCTCTCTTTGGAGTCCTTTTTGCATTCAGGGTAGGCAACTTGCCTGCAGGATCTTCCTAACCTCACTTGTTCTCTCACTGGAGATATCTCCAGTGATACTCTTGGTAACTGTCTTCTAGAAGTTCACTGCAAATAGAAGCAGGACTGGACTCCAAATTTCTGTTTGCATTTAAACATTTTTATGAAAACTCTTTACTTAACATTATTCAGTCCAAAGCTATTTAAGCACACTCCCAAAGACAAATGTGATGATTGCTGCCCTTTGCTACAGATGGACTTCTCCAAGATTAGACCATGAGTAGTGGGGAGGGGGGGAAGAGATTATGCTTTCTTGGAATGTGTTAGATATAGATTTTTGGGCTTTCTTATCTCCTTTTAAGGTAAGCAAGGCTGGTACAACTGAGTGTTATTGTGACAAACAGCAGTGAGGTGTGTTTGTGTGTCTATGTACATAGGTACATAGTAGATACATAGTCATGACACTGGAGAATTAGATGCATTACAGCGGGGTGGTAGTGTTTTTCCTATCAGCCTCATCCATCTCTCTGTGCCCTGTGCCAGGAGTAAAAGGTTTTGATGATGTTTGGTGGCACACAAGCAGCCACCTGACAGTCCTGTTGTGTACACACCCACAGATGTTGCTCTGGAGACCTCATGGCAGCGAGGGTGGCATGCCTGTTTGCATCCAGACGCTGAGAGCTGCTTGGAGTATCTCATCCATCAGGCAAGTTAATTGGGACCTTTGTCAGCACCTGCCCCCCTTTGCTGCGTGGCTCCTTGCTGTCTCTGCAGAGCTCCAAGAGGAAAAAAGCAGTGTTACCAAAACACACCAGGAGCAGAGGAGAGCTGAGGTTTGGGTGCTGGTTTTTTCATGCAGTCATGCATGACTCTGCAAATCAGCCAGGAGTGAGGCCACTAAATCCTGTGGGAGTCTAGACCTCCTTTCCCTGTTTGTAGCACTCTGCCCTACTTACCAAGGTGGTGTCTGAGGGCGTCCTTGGCACAGCATGTTGCTCTCCAAGGGGGATTCATCCCACCAAATGTGGACAGGGCAACACCTACACCTGTCTAGACACTCCTTCTAACAAGCAGAGAGCAAGAGGTGTGTCTAGGGCTGAGTCACTTTAACCTGACAGCCCAAACAAGCCTGGATAATCTCCCCTAAAAGTATGCCTATTTTCTCCAGCAGCTATGGATGGAGATACCTGCACTGTAAGGCAAGCTGTCTCTGCCTGTTTTCTTGTTGATTGTGGCCATGTAAGCACTAACAGATGAGAATACTGATTTGCTCTGCCCTTGTCCATGTCTTCCAGGTCTTCTGCTGCCTCTGGCTACGAGAAAGGCATAGCTAGCTATTAGCCAGTGCCCCATCTTGAATTTTTATATCTCCCTCTTTGCCTTATAATGAACTAGGCAGCTGGAAGTGTGCCTCAGTGGTTAGTGCAAGCATCTGACCGCAGTGCTGAGGCCTTTACTCGTTCTAGGATTTCATACTCTACTGAGAGCTACCATCAGTTATACACAAAATCCCCAAATCTCTTGGTATCTCCTTTGTCCAAGCATGAGACCACGCTACAACCTATTGTGTTGGGAGGACATTAGGTCCTGTGGTGAATAAAAGCCCCCACAACACCAGGCTTCAGGCACAGAAGGGATTTTTAAGCAACTTCTAAAAATGTGCCAGGGGATTGCCGGCTGTTCTCCAGCACTGTGCCACATTACCCTGGTGATACATACAGGCATTAAACAGAGGCTTTACCATCCAATCTATCAGAGCAGTGGTGCATAGACCAGGGGATGGATGCAAGAAGTCATCAAGGATGAGGAGCTGGCTTTAGTGAGTATGTTTGCACACATCTGAAACCCACCACTGCCTGTGATGTTAAGCTGTTTTCTGAGCTTCAATTCATTGTGTTGTGCTCTTTCATCATGTTTGTATAAAGCATAGGCCTCTGGGGCAGAACTTTTCTTCCTTTGACGCTCCTAACTCATTCTTGCAAGCTTACATTTCTTGTTGTTACTATTGTTGTTGAGTAACCAGTAATAAATAAGGTTTTGGTCAAAGCAGAGCCGAACCTCAAAGCACCTCTGAGTTGTCTGTAGTATGAGTACCATTGCTCCTGATGTATGATTAGGAGAAACATGTTGCAGACAGGGCATCTTAGATCAAGACAAAAAACTACCAAGTAGTGCAGTATTGTATTTAGGTGGATGACATATTCCCTATCAGAAATCCTGCACACCTGGATGTAGACAAATAACGAAAAGCCTGAACAGACTAAAAGAAAATACCTCCTTCACCTAGAAAATGTGTTTAGGAAAGAAGATTTTTATCTTGTGCCCCTTGTTTCAGGTTAGAGTTGAACAAGCATCTTCCTTCTAGAGACACAGGGTTCCTATAAGTGGCAGAACAAAAAAAAAACCCTGCAGTAAAAATCCCCTGCCCTTGAATTCCAAATACACCATTCTCCTTTCAAAGTAAGATTTATATACAAGAAGACAATCTCTCTTACAGAGTTTTTCCTGTTGCTCAGAGTCCACTCACTGGAAACAAGCACATGATTTAAAAAGATATTGGAAGAACAGATTGGACACAGAGAAAGGAATGACCTGGAGTCTTAAAAAACAGACAAGCTTTTCAGTAGCTTGGAGCTTGGAATAAGAAGCTGAAAGTCATGTAAGGCCAGTAAAATTTGGGACATTCTTGTTACCTAAAAAATAACAGTTCTTGGCTTCTCTCGTTAGTATCTCTGCTCAGGGATTAAGTTAACTGTTTTGTGGGGAAGCTGGATGCAAATCTGCATCTGCGGTGGTGAGTTTTCTTGGATGTGTAAAGGGTCGGGATGAGCAAGTGGTTAGGTTATTTGAGGGCTGGTGTTCCTGAGCCCTCTTTGTCTGAGATCCAGACAAGCCTTCCTGTTGAGAAACACTGGCCTACTTCTCCAGTGCAAGACAAACAACATACCAGCTCCTACTCTTGCAGGACAGTGGAAGTACTGAGCTATTTCCATTTAATGCTACAAGCATGTAGTGGCTTCTAGAGGTATCTAAGTAGAAGTAGCACAGCTCCTCTCCCTCTCATTCCTTGGTTTTTCTAAGACAGTTCAGGCTTTTGCAAAATTTTAGAAGATGATGTGGGGGCTTCTTGCAAGGAAAAGGAGATTAAAAAATTCTCTCTTTTGAAGAGAATGAAGCAAGGACTTGTTTGTCATGAAATACAGCATCACAGCAATGATAGAAATGGCTTTGCTCCTTTGACTTGCTGTTAAGAGTCTAAGCTGTACTTAGAGGACCATTTTCTTTGCTGTGTTCCTTAGGAGGCACTGTTTGGAAATGGGGAAAGGCGTACAGAAGATGTTTTGACACCTTCTAAACTGGTAATTTGTGGCTGTAAGTTGGGCTGCTTTTTGCAACTTTGTCCAAGTTAACATGTTGCTGCTTATGAGCCCCCCGAATCCCATAGGACTGGCTACTACAATGGCTGGCTGGCTGTTCCACCACAAATGCCCTGCACAGAGGCAAAAACAGATGGAGAGACTGCTGTCAGTAGCTTTTGGGTTTATTCTTTCTTTAGGGTTGTCTTCCTTATGGTATTTGAATGGTATAGTCCTTTCATCTCCTGCCCCTTATACACCCTCGTGACAGTTTAAAATGGTCAACCAACTGCTTGTATAAGAACATTGTCTGTACATAAAGCCAATATATTCTACTGATGACTATGTAGGCTATTAAATATACATTTAATAATTGTATCACATGTCTAGTTTTCTGTGTGTGAAAAGCATAGGGGTACCTATCAACAGATATAAATGCATACTAAAATGCTATGATGTGGTAGAAGGGCTCTTAGCAGGAGATGTGTGGGAAGTACTCTATAATGGCTGCACCAATCTTGACTAGCCCCATTGTGATGAACCCAAGCTGAAGAAACCTTTGTACCACACAGTATTTTCCAGTTAATTATATATATTTGTACATCTGGGCGTGTGTGTGTGGACAAGTGAGATCATCCATTCCTTTGAGATTTTTTTTATCCTACCCAGAACATTTTTCCTCTCCCTAGCTCCTTTCCAGGAGCTCGACAACAACAATAGGGCCAAGAGCCTTCCCTCTCATCTGGTGTCTGCAGTCCAGTGTCTGCTCCAGGGTGTGGACTCTGGGCACTCAGGTGGTGTCAACTCCAAGGATTCCAAGGTCCAGCTTGAGTCTGCTGCATTTCCAAGCTCAGATAACATGGGATGTTTTCAGGCCAGTCTGGCTGCTGGCTGGGTTCTTGACAGAACCGTGAAACAGGAACCAGGAAAACACATGTTTTGAATTTTTTTTTCCCTTTGTATTTGTCTGAATATGAGAAAAACATAACAAGTTAAAGCTCCAGGTTTTGAGCCACCTGGCATCCCTTAATGGTGTATATTTAAGAGTCTAGCTCAGCTTTAATTCAAACAGATTTGTTCTATAGTTGTATTTGAAAAATTCAATTTTAGTACTTGCTTAGAAATGTTGGGGTTAATTCTGGTTGCTTTTCATAGAGGTGGGTTGGTTTGTGTAAGGTTTTTTATTTTGAAAATGGCATTATTATTTTTTCCTTCCCGTATTATCTTGGATCGGAAGGTTCACTGAGATGCCAAACTATGGCTGGCTACAACTGCAGTATATCTGTAACAATGCAGGCCATGACATGCCAGAGAGATGGAGCGTGGTATGTACAGTCCAAGAAAGATGTGACAGATTAACACTGCTGGTAATGTTTGCTGCTCTAGATCTTCTACTAAAATCCCCTTCTTCCAGGTAGTTTAACTCTTGAGGCACTGATGTAGCAAGTATCTGAAGAAAACAGATGCCTATAGACAACCACAGCAGTGGTGGACATCTGGAGTATTTTGTGCTCCATCAAAACAATGCCTCTTCATTGTAGAGCTTGACAAAAGTAGAAATGTGGGTTACTCTTTACTAGCAAGGAAAGATAATTTCTGTTTAAATTCTCTGTAATTTCAGGCAGTGTGCTGTCTGGAATCTGCATCCTGCCCCCTGCTTCCATAAGGAGCATGAGGAATGCTGAGCAGCACCCACCATGGCATGCTTATCTGTAGCATAAGGTGTGATGGCTCCAAAATACATCCCTCTCCCATTGTTCTGAAAGGCCATGTTGGAGGCAGTGTGGGAGAGAGGGTTGTAGGAGTATGAGGAAAAAAACCAATAAATATGGGGAAAAAACCCACCTTTTCTTCCTTTTCCCATTAATCGTCTTCCACTTTCCCTACCTATGAAGCACAAAGTGTGCAATGACTGAAAACCTTACGTAGCATAAGGCAGGCTTTGCAAAGGTGCTCTAGATCTGTCTTGATTTTTGGGATATAAGCAGATTATATTTATAGATTTGCTTGGGGTAAGGGGCTCATG
>NW_009939580.1:46975-49640 GCF_000696875.1 Nestor notabilis | reverse complement strand
AAGAGGCAAGCCTGGTTTACAGAATCATTAGTTCTTAGCCTGAAACAAGGGGCATGTGCAGGATGAATAGGTATTATTGCAGAGTATAATATATCTTTCCAAAGGAAGCTGCACTCTTGTCTAAAGAAGTCTTAACCATGTGGGAGACAATGAAAGTTGATTGCTGTACTCAATGGGATCATGATTTCCTTTGTAGTCTCTTTCACTCCCCAAAGGTTTATAACATCTTCCTGGATGGAGGAAGAGACTGTAGAGATGGTCTGAATATCAGGTTGCCCACCCGTCCCAGAGGGCTGGTCTGGAGGATGCAGAAGCTTTCTCCTGCTCACCTGAGCAGTAGTGGGGCTCTCTTGGCAAAGCTCTATTCCATTTTTTACCACAGGAGGTATAAGCAGTTTACAAAATTTGGAGGGCAAATACACTTACAGATCTCCATTACAATAGTTAGCAAGAGAAAACAAAGGAAAGTCCTGCAATTATGACTATTGAGTTGAAAAGAAAATCTCCAGGATACACTAGCCACTGGGGTTAGAAAGACATCAATTTTCCATCTAGCATTAGACAGGCTCAGGGCAGGCTCTGGGGTGAATCCTTGACTGGGGGCAGGAGCACACTCCACAACAACTGCATCAAGAAATTCTGGTCGTATTAAAGTCATAGGTAGAACTTGATGAATTTTGCTTGGCAGAATTGATAGATGGAAAGGAAAGGGCAGATCACCAGAAGCAGTTTGACTTCAAATAGTTGTGATTTTCTGGCAAGAGAGGAGAAAGGGAAACTCTTAGTAGTTTGTTGTTTTCCATAGAGATACTGCTATAGTGAAGCTAGAGCCCTGCTTATTATTTGCAAGCATTTCTTAATATAAGTATTTATTCTTACATGAAACAGAATCTCCACATTAGGTTCTAGCCCTTTCCATTTAGCTTCTTGATTATCTAATTGTGTCCATTTCTATGGCATTAGCTATTACACATAGTTCATCCATCTTTGCATCTATGCTGGAGAGCAAAGTTACTAAAAGACAGTTATTACACAGATTTATTACATCTTATCTGTTCTGTTGTACCAAGCCACATGCATGCCCTCAGCCAGCAGCCCTTAAAGGGCAGCCTGTGCCATGTTCAGCAAGGACTTAGATGCCTCTCCTAGTCCCAGGACAAGAGCTGGCAAAAAGGAAGTTACCTTATTGTAAATGGTGTGATCTAAAATTACACCCAAGCTTACCTTGCGGTAACTTGCTCGTGTAGTTATGGCCTTAAGGTTTTTCTTTAGTATCCATGGCCACAACATCTAAGCATTTTATGGTACAGCATACACTAAACATGAATTCCAAATTATTGAGAATATTTTCATGACTCAACAACTTTCTAATGACTGTGTACCTTGTTAAAGTCTTGCAGCTCTTTAATAACAAAGTTTTCCCTGATCCCTTGGCATTTAAACACCCTGTATAACTGAAATGAAATACATAGCTGAAGTGGTTTTTTAGGACACTCGATTTAAAGTGAGCCCAAAGCAGCAAAGGACTCTTTGAACATCTCCAGAGTGGACACTCCCAGAGCTGTCTGTATACAGTTTGAATTAATTATTCCCTTCATGGAAATTGTACAAGATGTCCCCTAGGCTCTTTTTGACTGCCTTGCTGCCCTTTTGAGATAATCCCTTGCTATCCTCTGGGCTTTCTGTGGTCCTAAACTTAACATATAATGCTATTTTTATCTAGGGGTTAGGGTGTGAATAAATGCAGAGAATGTCTCTCAGCATGACTTTGTGTTTATGAGCCTTCCTTTGAGTTGATTAGAAATGCTCAAACTTTCTTGCAAGCTGCCTTTGAGCATCCTCCAGTGAAACAGATGCAGTTAAGAAGGATTTTTTACCCCATGGGTCACAACAGGCAGCAATCAGCCAGAAGCAAAAGGGAAGCTTGAAGGCAGACCGGAGGCTTAGGAGGTGGAGCGCATGGTCTCTGTTCTTCAGTGCACTGCTGCTGCATTAAATGCCCTTGGACAAGTTTCCTCGCCGCTCTTAGGTAATGCAGGTGTGACACAGGCATTCATCCCGTAGCTATGCCAGAGCCGCACTATGTCTTTGCTGGGCTTAGCTCAATTCATTTAGCTGGGGTTACAATAGCACCTTAGGGAGATGCGTTCCCAACCCTCCATTAATTTTAAATGGGGACACAGGTGCCTCTAGGGTTCTTGAAAAATCCAGCCCTTCATGTTTTATGGAAAAGGTATTACGTACCAGGAGAAAAGAAGGATTTTGTTCATGTCGCTAGTTGTCATGGGTCAACAAGACCCACAACCTCTTTAATGACCAACAGCAAAGAGAACGCACAGCATAACTGCTTTGTACCAAAGTGCCAGTTCAGTTAGCCAGCAACTAGTAATAGGTTACCTACCCTGCAAGAGCCTCGCTGAGCTCCTCCTGGCAGCAGGGCTGCTTCCAAGAATTGAAAAAGTGTTGTAATTCTAGCTGTTCATCATTTAAACATCAGTTGAGAAATAGCTTCTGCTAGACTATAAAAAATATAAAAAATAAAATAAAAAAATCCCAAAATACCAACAAACCCAAAACCAAACAAAAATAACCATAAAACCCAAACCACTCTACCCAGCCTGGGACTCAGCCATGGCAGGAATGCTTTTTTGGGGGAGGCAGACAG
>NW_009939580.1:16434-46958 GCF_000696875.1 Nestor notabilis | reverse complement strand
ACATCTGTGCTGGAGACCACACTGGCAGGTTTGCTGGCTCAGGCGAGCCTGGTCTCCATATCACCTCATACCTGGCTGGCCCAAGGCTTGTGCAGGGGTACTACAGAGAGCTACTACAAGCTAGACTGGGATGAAAGGTGTCTTAGAGCCAGTGTCAGCTTGTTAGGGAGAGGGACAAAACACCTATGAGCACTGGACAGCCGTAGGACTGGGCAGGCCCCTATGTGTACTCAGTGGGCTCTGCTGTGACATAGAAATGGTGGTCTTGGATCTTCTGAACCCGTGGGAGCTGTAGGCGGTCAGTTTGGGTCACAGGTAATGTGACCAGCATTCTGTCAGGCCATCATCCTTCTTATTTCAATGTAAACACTTCCCACCTGTCCCAAATATGCATGCCATTCTTCAGGACTTTCCAGCATCGCTTACATTTGTAGAACTTTATTCCCTGCACCCGCTCCCTGTGCCGCATCTGTTCCCATCACAGCTGTGGCCACCCTGTTCTGTCTGGCTGACACCCTGTGCCCCCTTCCCTCCAAAATACTCCCTCCCCTCCAAGATCAAAATACTCTGTTTTTATTTATTTACCCTGCAGCTGTCAGTGTTGTGTCTGGGTCACTGCACTGCAACATGGAGGGAAAATCCTTAAAACTGCCAATCCTGGTAGTAACCAACATACACACCATCAACAAACATATCCCTTTCCCCTTTGCTCCTTTGAAAACAACAGGTCCAGATGATGGAAGAAATGACATTGTTGGAGGCTGGTACAGACATCCTGGCTTGAACCAGCACTGGGTTTGCATGTGATCAGGGAGAAGAGGCAGGGCTGAAGACGGGATATCCCAGGGCTTTCCCACTCTATGTTCTTTTGTGTTGCACAGAAAAGTGCAAGGTAGAGACATGGCTGTGAGTGCTGGGCGACAGCTTTGCTGTCTTTCTGCTTTCCCTGCATACTGTTTTTTAAGATGAAGGGAAACCCTGTAGGTGTTGCCAAGTGGAAGATGCCGTTGGGGAACTGGAAGCATCTGGGATGGTGCATGGTGGAAGAGAAAGGCAGAGGCAGGAATGAGTTTGATTTTCTTCTGTTTCTCTGCTGATTTAAAGCTCAGTATCTAGACACCAGGTTTGGTGGAGATGAGGCTTCAGCCCTGTTCAGCCACAGAATCCTATGAAGATGGGCTAGTACATGGGCTCGTCAGTGGACCTCTCATTCCTACATCAGTTCAAACAGAAGCCTTTAACTCCGTAAAGCGATGCTTTAGGTTTATAGAGAAATAGGAAGAGCTTTAAAGTAGCTAGTGCCTAGTAAAATAGGTGGTTGCTGCTGATCAATGGTGATTGATGTGTTTCCAGGAGGGCTTGCAGAGTGGCTGGATGAATAGACGGTCAAAATTCTGTGCTGTGCTGCTGATACAGAACTTCAGTGGCTCTTCTTCATGTTGCCCATCCTGTGCCAGGCCCAGCAGCTACAAGTAAGGCCACATTGTGCAAGTGATGATTGTGCTGCTTCATGAAACAGACCTGCAGGACCAGATGCTGATGGACGTGTAGGATCCTCGGTTCCTTCTGCTCTGGGTGTGTGATATGGAGTTGCTCAGCACGCGGAGCAATGAGTTCAAATTGTCCATCTCACATGTAAGGGGTTATTACGAGGTTCTGCTCTCTTTAAGCAGCTTTTTGTTTCTGTACAGATACTCAAGGAAGCTAAGTTAACATTCCAGCAAAGTCCAGAGGTTGTGTGGTACCCAACACCCTGCTGCACTGCGTGCAGAACAGTTAGTTGATTGCTTTGGGAGGCTCTTGTGGCCACATGGCCATTGGGAATCATGGATGGATTGACTGGCTCAGAGCTATTGTGTGTCAGCAATCATCTTTTTTTTTTTTCCAGTATGCCAGACCCTGTTTTTCAGGCAATCACTTTGTATCCTCTACCCCACCAAAATGCAAATGCCTTCTGAAAAATAGCTGTAGTCTGCCCGTTGTCAGAATCTTAAAGAAACTCACCCACATAACAGCCACGCCACTAAACCAGGGCTGTGGTTTCCTGAGTGCAAAGAGCTTGGTGCAGCTGAAGGCAGTGTTCCACTGCAAACCTGGCTGCTTGCTCCTGCTAGCAGCTGTGATTCAGGCTAAAGTAGGATGCACACCACAGCAGCTGGGTGTGTGGCTGGAAACAAGGTCTTCTTCAGCTGCCAGCCACTGCCCCAGGCAGTGCTCAGGGCCACAAGAACTGTTCTTTCCTCTGTACCTTCTCAGGATGTGGGAGAAAGGGGCATCACTCTCCCGTCTTTAGCTCCAGAATGGTGGTAGGAAAGGCTGGCATGGAGAAAGAGATTTCCCTCTCCCTTTCTTCTTCCCTAAGTGTAGCCAGTTTGTAGGTCTGTCAAAAACCAGAACAGCAACTAAACTAAAACCCCATTGAGAAAGAAGCAAGTTGTGGCATTGTGACCAGGTCACGGGTGCCCTTAGTCATCTTCCTATCTGCTAAACATCAGCTGCCTTTTCACTGGCACCATCCCAAGTGCTGCAAGGCGACTAGCAGGTACTTCAACAAGAACCATGCTAGAACCAATCCCTCAGACCTCCCAGAAGGACATGCTTCTGTTACCCAAGCTTTTGGGAGAGGAGACAGAGATGGGCAGGCAGGCTGTGGCAAATGGCTCCAGGTAGGTGTTCTGGTAGCTGCAGGATACCTGGTGTCTGACATCTGATGTGGAACTAGGATTGGGAGCCTGAAATAAAGCGTGTATTCAATGGGGACATGCTAGGTCCAAGCACCAAACTTACATCGTAATAGTCAGTTGAGGTGTTACACTGCTATCTCTTCCACCGGGAGACCTGAGGGCTGCAGAAGGCACTGGGAGGACAGAGTCTGTATCACACCCTTACTGCCATGCACACCTCAATCTCTGCAACTAATGCAATTTGTTGAGAATCATAACCCAGACCACGACCTGCCTCCTTGCAGTTCTGCCTTTGCCCTCCCAACCTGCAGGACTTGCCTCCTTCTTGCATTGCTGCCTCTTCTGCCAGCTGCAGCCCCACATTTTGTGGCAGTAAGAAGAAAGACCTACAGGTGATGAGAAGTGGGAGAGAGAAGATTTCTTTTTTCCTGGCAATTTGACTCCTTTCCCACCTGGTGTTGGTTTCTTTCTCAAAGGCATCCTTTGAGAAGGCATTACCCCTTCCATAAAGCACAGCAGGTTATAATCTACATTGATATTTATCTGTTACTGGTCTACAGTGTATCTAAGTGACGAAAAAAGCTGCCGACAGCCTGGCAGGTTAAGCAGAAATAGATTGCCTGGAACTACAGGTTCACATCCCATCAGGAGCATTTCTAGTCCTTCAGATGCAGCTAAACTTGTAGCTAGCAGCTTGGTGGGTGTTCAGAGATTGACGTTAATGACATGTTATGCAAAAGTATCTCTTCCGGGACAGAATCTTATTCCTCCTAGTGCAGCACATGCAGTTATTAGTCTTCCACCCTAGAAGTGGCCGCGTGTGTGACTCTGGCTACGTATACAGCAGCTTGTGAAACATGCCAAGACTCTCCAGTATGGAAGGCATTACAGAAATGTAAGACAGGATCTGAGCTATGACAAGCAGAGTGTATGGCATCATATTCCGTCGTGCAGCAGGGGAAACAGGGATGCAAAATATGTTCGTGAGCTGAATAAGCCATTTGGACAAAATAAGGACTGAGGCGAACTTTAGTCTCCAAATTTAAACCAAAACTGGATCACAAGCCTTCTCAGCTACCTCATGAAATTACCCCACCAGCTGCTTTCTAGTGTAGGAGTTTAAATTCATAGTTCCAATTGCTGAAAAACACCCAAAGACTGGGGCAAAACAAACAGGAAATCTGGTAGCTCGACTATGGCAGGGTGACTCATTTCATTACTCTGCATTGTAGAACCTCAGACCCTGATGATTACTTTTCATTTCTCTTGACCTCGTGGGACTTTTTATTTTTTGGACCTGCTTGGTGAGAAAGCATTTCAGATGTGAACATTGTCTTAGGTCTTCTTGCTGCTTCATGATTTGTGGTTAACATGGTGCTGGAGAAATCCAGCAAAAATCCCTCTGGTTAGCCCAGTCTAACTTAACCCAGTCCAGCTGCAGCCCCTGAGCACCAAATTGCAACATCTGAAGATTTCTTCAGGACAATTAGCACCTCATCACATCCAGTCACCACCTCCACCTGGAGCAGAGGGAAGGAGGGAGCCCCAGCAATGTGTGGATGGTATGTTTGGGCAGAGACCCTGATTGCAAAGTAGGGGAGATAACAATTTCTGCTCTTAAACAGGAGTTTGAGTAGTGTTAGCTGGAGAATTTGAACTCTGTCTCCTACAGGTTAAATTGGTGAATCTGTGGAGCCTTATTCTTGAAGGTGCTGTTCAGAAGCATGTATATGTGATTTGTGTTTCTCTTTGCTGTGGGGAAGGCCTGGTGGTTGCAGTGCTGGCCACGTGGAAGGGCATGCACAGGGTGATGGCTTTACTGTACTCTGTAGCATGGATACAATTCCTTAAAAACACGTAGGTAGCGGCACTGGCCTGCCGCAGGGTTTCAGCTTGCACAGACTGGTGCTGCTATCAGACCAGCTAGCATAGGTAGCACTGGATGTGCAGACGTGACAGCTGGCTTCATGTGTAGCAGTAACCCAAGAATTCACCGAGCTTCTAAGGAAGGATTTGCTGAGATCTCTGTTACGTGGCTGCATGGCTAGACAGTTCAAAGCTGCTTTGGCTACCCATGCCTCAGCTGTGCTCAATGCCTGGAGTTGCTTGGGGATGTTTGTTTGATTGTCAAAACATTTTGGTGTCAAGGGCCTCTCCACACCTTCTGGTGCGAAGTGATCCCTGGTTAACAGACTGAGCTTGACTGTTCGGGAACCCATCCCAGTGTTATTTAGACCTGCAAAGAGAAAGGGCAAGATACTGCTGTGTCGAAATGATAGCTGGTATGACAGTACCTGCTTGGGGTGAGCAGAGCACTGGATATGCAAGGTCTGAAGTAACAAGCAAGTATCTGAGCCCATTCATCTGCTGTGACAAGCGATTGAGCTGGAGACAGCAGAATACAGAACTGCCTGTCCTACAAGGGCCTGGTGGTCTTACAAATGACCACAGTGACTGTTTCTTGGTTTGGGGTGGTGGGTTTTATTTTTTTGGTTTTGTTTTTCTCTCCCTGTTTTCGTTCTTTTAAATCCTTGGTCTGGGCTTGGCCACCGGCTTTGGTCCCCAGTGCTTGACCATGGCTCGGTGCGCAAAGTTCAGCTGGTGCCATGGAGTTGGGCACAGCTCCTCACGTGCACCCCAGAGAAGGAGCTCATCATGGAGCAATCCCTGATTCTTCTCCCAGTTCCTGGGAGAGGAACGGCTGCATCGCGTGTGGGGTGCAGCCCCTGTGAGTAAAGAGGGGCACAAGCTGGCAGGTCTTGGACACTGGTGCCCTGTCTTCTCTAGTATCTGTTGCTGTGGGGGGGCACAGACAGAAGCAGCAGCTGCCAACCTTTGAGAGTGCCTGGCTCCAAACTAACCTGGCAATCTCCTTGCTGGTCCCCACTCCGTGCTTATTGGGATATTGCAGCCATCAGCAGCCCCAGCGACTGGCAGCAGCAGCACAGTGACTCGCCTGGCCCTCCCTGCGCCAAATCCTGCTATTGAACTGATGATCTGCTGGTAATTTTGCTCCAGCTGAGTGCCGCAGACCTGCTGTCACCCATCATGCTCTCCCTGTAGGCAGAAAGCTTCCCCCCAAATTACCCCACCCTCCCTTGGTGTACCCACAGCCTCTGGCCACTCTCCAGCACATTGTCTCTTTTGGAAACCAAAAACCTCTGCCCTAGTACCTAATTTCAGGAATAAGGCTCTGGAGGCCAGTGTGGTGCCATGGAGAGATATGGGCAAGTGCATTTTTGTGAAGGTCCTGCTGTTGAGGCCATTCTTCATTAAGACAGGGAGGTGATGCCCATGTTGACCTGCTGAGTACAGGCATTACTGTTAATGCTGAGCATCTATTCATTAAATGCTCTCTCCTAAGCCCTGTTGTACACAGGGAAGGACATGGCACAGGACTGGGAGGGGGCCTTTAGGGCAACTCCAGGGCACAGGCTACAAGCTGTGAAATGCAGATGTGTATTGCTGCCATGATCTCTCTTTGTTGTGCTGTCTTCGCTATTCCTCCTGTCACCCATTTGCCTCCATTTTCTTTTCACCCCCTGTCTCTCTTTTGTGATGTTATAGCTGGTATAGCAAGCAGCCTGTTCAAAGAGGATGCTATACTGCAGATCTGAGTCCATTTAATGCAGGACGCTGTCAGTCTAGCCTGCTTGGGCACAGTAGAGGTACAGAGAGATGCTTTAAAAAATTATTTCCCTGGTCTGACTTTGGGGTATGGGGTCCTTGTGAAAAAAGAGCAAACATTCATATATAGTTTTCAGTATCTTTTAAGGAGAAAAAAAAAAAGTAAGAAATGAAATGGCTCTGTTGCTTCTGATTCTTGGGAGGAGCTCCATATTGAACACCTGAATGATTTACCAGTTTGGAGAGGGGGCCCTTCATGTCCTTGGAAAGGGAGTCCAGGTCATCTCCTCTGCTGTCATGGAGTGAAAAGTGAATGGTGCTGAAGGCAGAAATCAGTGGTACTGAGCCCTGCAGTGCCACTTCCAGTGGGACAGCAGGAGCCTCACAGGAAGGCTTTCTGCCAGAGGCAGGCAGAGACTTCTCCACTCCCTGAGGAAAGCCATCCCTTATCCATATGCATATCATATCTATTAGCTAAGCTCAAAGGTCTGACTAATGTTATAAGTGTCTTGGGACTTGTTTAGAGTCTTCTGGTGTTTATCTTAGCTGGGATTGTGAGATTCCTTAATAATGTGTTATAGGTACTAGTAACACAGGGAAGCAAATATCCCTTTCATATGTGAAACCACAGACCAGAAGTAAAGTTAAGGATGACATGAATGATGTCTTATTGCATATCCCCTTCCTGTGGCACCCTTTGATTTAATTTATGTTATTATTTATTTCAGGGTGTCCAGGGAGGTCA
This sequence comes from Nestor notabilis, assembly GCF_000696875.1. Taxonomy (NCBI): domain Eukaryota; kingdom Metazoa; phylum Chordata; class Aves; order Psittaciformes; family Psittacidae; genus Nestor; species Nestor notabilis. The sequence continues at coordinate 39,902 of NW_009939580.1, read as the reverse complement.
ATGGAGGTTTAGCTGCCGACTCCATGAACAGGATTTCAACCTGTGTCTGTGATTAGTGATGGAATGAATTCCACAGCTTGAAATCATTTATCCAGCATCTCCAATCAAACACAAACATCCTCTGTGCTTGAAAATAAATGAGGGTTGGAGCCAGCTAGCCTGGTGCAGAGAATTGTGATAGATCTATGAGCTGAGAGCAGGCTGCCACCCTCCACCCTCATCATCAGTGACTTTCCAGCCTGGGGATGGGGACTCTTGGGCTAGGGGTGAAGGATATACTTTCTGATAAGTATTACAGTAGGAGGTGAGAAATATGAGCTCTCAGAAGAGAAGAAAAAAAAGGCAGGCACTGTGCTCTGTTAAGCAGGGTACAGTTTAGACAGGACAGCTGCTTGATGGGCTTCTGGCATGAGGGTCAGGGCAAGAGCAGCCCTGTGCTTGCAGCACCTGTTATTGAACACTACCTGCAGGTACCAGGGCAGCACAGACCATGCTTTCTGGCTGATACTGTCTTTTTCCAGTTGTGTGTGAAGGTAAGGGGCCTGTGAGATGAGAAAGCTGATGAAACAGCTGATGAGGTCTGCCCTCTGTGACATGCAGTAAGACCAGCATCAACACAGGAAGGCTCTCGCATCCATGTGGCTTTTTAGGGTTAAAGCTAAATATAAAGTCTGAATTTGAGTTCCATCATCACAGTTCAGTGATTTTTAATTGGGAAATTCATGTTACTTGCCCTTTCCTTTTTTGCTCCGCATAGCTTGCCAGCTCCAGAGGCATGGCAGAAGGTTCAGACTATCAGAGTAACATGCTTCCCCTGCACCATCAGCTGAATTGAGCTGTCACAGTCAGGGTGGGAGAGTGGTGAGCCTGTGGTTCAGCTCGGGAATGGTTATGCATTAAGCTGGGGTCAGGCAGTCACTTGCACTTCTCTGACCCCATCTCAGTGTTCATTAAGATTCTAAGTGAATTTCTAGTTCCCAAATTAGCAAGGGAAATTTTGAAAGGGGGAATGATGTGTTGGCTGAAAGTGAAAAAACCAGAAAGCAAAGGAAACCTTTAACTGATAATGTTAACTGATAATTTTGAGTACACATTATTTGTGATTTTGATTTTATTTTTTTTTTATAACTGGGGTAAACTATACTTCAGAGAGACTTTGTGATATAAGGCTTTTTATAAATGATGAGCTAATATTGTAAGTTTTACAACCAAAGGAGACGAAAGAGAGATCTTGGGGCTGAGACCTGGGTGTCTAGTGAGTGAGGAATTTTTGAACTCTGTGACACCTGTGTGCCATGTGCTTAAACACAAGAGCACTGTGCTTGTGGGCAGCTGGCAAGAGGAGCTGCTACCAGATGTAGAGGCAGGGGAGCCTGCTAGGCCCGTACCTTGACAGCACTGCATTTCAGGTTGCCTTCTAAAACATTCTCTATCAGCATGTGCTGGAGATCACAACTGCACGTGGCAGGGAAAAACACTATGCTGATCCTACTGAAAGGAGAAAAGTAGTGCAAAGCTTTCCTTCCAAAGAGAGCAGACAGATTAAGCTGATTTCATAATTTAAAGTAGCTTCTGGGATTCTCAAATTATACATCCTCATTGGCGCTACCTGTGATACCCCAAACCCACACAGTTTGAGTGATATAAGTAGCTCCTGCTGCCTGCCAGGTGTTGTGTCCTTTCACATCAGCTCCAGAGTGCTCCTCACGTGGGGTGGCTTTCCCCTGGCTGCTGGAAGGGCTCCAGAGAGTGAGGAGACACCCAAGCGACAGAATTTTATCTGCCACTCTGAGACGGGCTTATGAGGCCCATGGGACACTCTGCTGTGCAGAACACACAAAAATCCTCTGCTCGTTCCTTCAGTGGGAAGCAACATAGGACAGCATGGCTTTACTTCCCCAGTGCCAAATCAGCTCCAACAGCTGGCTGTACCTATGGGAATTTTCTGGAAGGTGTCCGAAGCTGCTGTACCAGTGACGAGATGGACTCTGGCAGGTGTAGGAACCATGCGCCTCTACAGCTCCCTCGGACCAGTCTCCGGAAGCACATCACTGCGAGATGAAAAAAGCATCATTGCTGGAGCCCAACTCTTCATATAGGCATGGAAGCAATGCTGGCTCTCCTAAAGCTGTCCCATCAACCCCTTTATGAGGAAATGCAAAAGAGACTTCTTTTTAAGCCAAATCTAATAAAAAAAAAATTCCTACCAAAAGGAAGTGGTTAAGGGCATATTTTACTGTGCAATAGTGAACTGTAAAGGATATAGTCTAAATTTTTCAGATGTTTCAAAATCAGAAAAGCAAAAGCACTTCACAGAAATGTCTTTGATTTCTAGGTTGCTTCCTACATCCTGCTGCTAAAGTAGAAGCTTTTTGAGCTGAGGATCTTTCTTTTTCCCCTTCCCCCTACTCCACACTGCCTTCTAACCACTGACAGTGGGTAAAAAATATTCATGTTTCAGTCTAGTACCTTTATGTGTGTCTCACATTGGAGGGTTTTTTCCATTCCCCTGGGGTTGGGCAGGCCGTGATTATCGATCTAATAGAGTTAATTAAGAGCCTTAAGGCCCTGACGTTTTGTTTTCTTTGGGACCAGACCTATGGCTTGGGCCTCTGAGCTACCTGCTCTGCTGCAACCCTTTCTCTGAAAAAACAGCCAGGCAAAATCTAGCATCTGGCTCTTCAGGAATCGTGTGCACCCTACTGCTTTAGCATGAGCTAGGGGAGCAGATGTAGATGTCTTCTCCTTGGCATGTAGCTGAGCTCCATTGGCTGCAGTGAACAGCTGAAACCAGGACATGAACAATAGCTCAGACAAATAAAAATGACCCTTAGAAATTTATCAGCAAGACAAGGCACATCCCAAAGCAGTCCTTCTCCAGGATGGGCTTGATGCTCAGGATGCCAGCAGAGCAGCAGTCTTCTCAGGCAGCAGGTGAAGGCCATCAGGTTAGGGCTATAATCCCTTATCCTTAGCCACCTGGGAGAACCATCCCTTAAAGTGCGATTCCCCCCTTGCCACAGCCTCACTCAGCTCAGTAGCAGCCTCTGAGATCAGGTAAGAACTTTTTTTTTTTTTTAATAAACACAGGAGCATAGGGTCACTCCTACATGTGGAATAAGACAAAAGGCTTTTATGTGGGAATCCTGCTGTCCTCTGGAGAGTTATAAAGATCAAAGACTTAAAACAGTGGTTAATTGCAGGTGAGGTTACTACTGTGAAACAATTAGCCCATGTGTGTGCGTGTGAAAATGAAGAGGGTGCACTGCTAGCAAACTGAAGTGTCTGCTATAAAACTGCCCTCAGTTTTAGGAGATGGTAACTACTTCCTTGCTGGGTTATGATTCTTCTGAGTGACCAGTTTGAGTCCACAAAACCTTAGTACCCCACTGGCTCCTGTCCCTTTTGTAACTGAAATATGAGTCTAAAGACCATGCACAGGACTTAAATGATAGATAGAAATGAGGATGAACTACCATGGTATTCTGGCAAGGAAATTATGTTCTTTAGTCCATGAGAGCTGTTCATGTAGCAATGAGGAAACAAGAGAGTTGAAAGATACGATTTGTGGGTCTTGAAGCCTTTGTCTCAAATCTTTACAGGGCAATTCAGTAACTTGAAGGGTGAGAGTAAGCTATTGGTACAATTTGAAACTGTCAGACCTACAAAACCAGGATGAGAGCAGATGGTTTTCCATAAAGCTGAAGGCCCCCACAGGGGTCTCTGAGCTGGACAGTCAGCTCTAGTTTTGTTTACTAGTGCTGTGGAAAATGTGATGAACTGTAGAAAAAAAATGTTATTAAGAGTAGTGAAGAGGGGTTTCAGAGGGAGGGAGTTGAGCTGGTGATTGAACAACAAAGCAGCCTTGAGAATTTGTGCCTGAGAAGAATGAGTTTGGAAAGGATGAGCAAAGTTGAACAGGCACAGCTTTTGGATCCAGGGTACCAAATGTTCAGGAGACAAGGCCTGGGGCTGGCTCTGTGGTGAGCTCTGTCTGATCAGAGGAACAGACCACATATGAGCAGTGAGGGGTAAAAACCAAGACCTGATGTTTTCACAAGGGCAGTGGCCTGTTCTGAGATTTTGTTTTCCCCTCTGATGGAGGAGATGCTGAAAAAGCCATGGAGAAGGGATAGGTGCTTGGAAGACAGGGAGTAACTGTGGGTCAAAGCAGAGTGAAAGACTCTGCTTATGAGAGTTATTGAGACAGTAAAGAGGATTGTGAAGAAGCGATGAAATGGGAAATAACAAGGGAAGTATATCTATCTTCCCTTTCCTTTCACATCAAATGTTCTCTGAAGAGGTGAACAACAACCAGGTTTTCAACAAGCTTGAAAGTAACCAAAGAGAAGTCTTCAATCTAGCTTGTTAGCCAGTTGATTTTTTCTTTTTTTTTTTTTTTTTTTTTTTTTTTTTTTTTGCTAGTATCTGTGAACTTTTCAGACTGACAAACTATGAAAAGGCTACTAACATGCAGCTGGGCCTGGGGGCGCATAGACTTGTAAAGAGTGGCATTAGTCACATTGTGCAATCATTGGAGTTCACTGTTCAGAGACAGAAAGCAAAAATCTGTATCCTTGTTCCCTCCTGGGCTTTTCCAGTTCTGCTTCACATCCTTATAATGTCTGAGGCAAGACACCTGTCCTCTGATCTTCAAAATGTGGCTGTGGCTGCTACTTAACCCCTCTTTTCACAACAGGTATCTCTTCTTCTCCCTGCACCAATGGCCTAATTGCATGTGTGCATGTTGACGCAGGGTGGAAAGAAGAAAGTCTTTAGTTAAGCAATTAGTTGCTGCCATTGCAGGCCCTGCCACAAGATAATTGAGCACCATTAAGTAATGTTTGGTTCTAAAATGTAGCAATTATCTCAGTAATTGCAAGGACGTTCCTTGAATTCTAACCCATTTTTACTGACATGTTGAGTGTTTCTGCTCACATCTAAGCTGCTGGAGTGCCTGGTGTGAGACAGTGGGGAAGCAAGTGGGGAAGCGGAAGGAAGCATTTGCAGTCAGGGAACCTGCCTAGAGCCCAAATTTGGTTTTGGTTTTTGTGTTGCAAGCAGCTGATATTGAGCTGGTTTCACCCTGCTCTTGCCAAGACCTCTCAGCCTGAGCAGGGGGATCTTCCCCTTCCAAAGACCAAAGCAGAGACAAGGTGGATGAACACACTCTGCCTGGGCTAGCACTTGACCTTGCTAGGTCTCTGCCTCTTTTCAAATGTGCAAGTCGTTCTTGCACAGAACCAAGCTGCTTTCTGGTCTTGAAAGTTTGCAGTAGAACTCTTCTCCTCTGCAAGGAGTAATGATCTGAGCTTCAAAGGGATGGAACTGGCCACTAGAGGGTAGCACAATTAAAAGCATAAGGAAGTCTCATTTCTTGAAGTCAGACTGGCTGTGCTGGGGGGATTAGCAGCACAGATGGTCAGACCCCTGCAGACCTGTGGACACATGGTGCCTCTAGGCTGCCTGCTGCCTGGGGAGGCAGTGCAGGAGCAGAAGCAAGTGCATGGTGAGAAGAGGACTTGCCACTGCAAAGCAGGAGCGTGTGGCAGCAGGAGCAGGGCTCCGAATGCTGCTGCTGCTCTTCCTGGCTACCATACTACTTGCTCTCCCCTTACCAGAGTTCAGGATCCCAGAGAAGCCTTTTGACTTGGCTCTACTGCTGGCTTAATGTAATTTCTTGAGCTGTGGCTCTGAATCTAAGCTCAAGACTGGGATACAACCAGGTCAGATGGACAATACCAAGGTCTTTTTCCGTTTCCTGAGTTAACACATCTGTGTAAGACTTCTTGGATTAAAAATACTGGAGGGTGTACTGCTCTTTTGTCTTCTGCTGGCACATACAGAGTGCCATGCACACTAGCAGACAAGAATGTGACCAGTTCTTAAAATCACACAATAGTATGAATGTAGAGAAATGAGTGCTGGATCACACAAGAAGCAAAGTTTTAATTTTAAAGCATGCCGCTGGAGCCAAAGGTCAGAGTAGAGCCATCCTCCCTTGAACAAAATCCTCACCATGACACTGTATTAACATGATATTTAAAAATGCAGCTGTGCTCTCGGGTTAAAGTCCTGGCTCTGCAAAGAGCACACTCCGGCAGGATCAGTTTCAAGGATGGAGAAATGTGGTGTCTGACGCACACTAGAATGTCTGTGTCCTGATCTGCTGTGCAGCAATGCATCAAGCACGTCTTGAAACGTGGGCTTTGCCAGTTGCCAGTTGCCAGTATGTGCCAGGGACAGGGGATAGTTATGGTGTTAATGTAGTTAATTGGGGATATGAAGAAGGCAAATGCTTTTCTTATGGTCATGTTGCTCATTAGAGCAATGGCAAAGTACTGGCAGGGTAAAAGAGCTTTTTCTCTTCAAGGGTATTCACGGCATGCAAGGAAGCCTTGTTGCTTCATGGGAGTCATGATGATGTTTCCTTGCCGTGTTTTCGGCAGCACTGGGACACGAGCAGGTGTCCTGCAATAGCACAGTGCAGTGTTATGACACTGTTGTGAAAGAATCCAAGTGACTCAAGGTAGAAATGTCTCATTGCGTAGAAAAGGGCTGGCTTGAAACTGATCCTCACTAGTTGCGGGACATCACTACTGTGGTAGCAAGAGAGAACAGCACAGAGTGCTTGTTTAACCATGAATATGCCCTTGTAACCCATGAGACAAACTGTAACCTTTGTGCTGTGTATGCCCATTTTAAACCAAAAGATCTATTCACCAGATCATGACCCAGCAGGTCAATGCCTCTTCAGAGGTGGTTGCTGGTCAGCTGACAACAAGGACAGATTAATCTGCTTTTCCCAGGTTACCCTGATTGTGGGACTCCCTGCCCACTTGTACACTAGTTGACCACCAGGAATCCTTGCAATATTTCATCTTTTACATGGGTTTTATATCATTTTTCCCCTCAGACACATTATATCGTAGGAGGAATAGGGAAAGCCATGTATGTTTTCCACCTTGTAGTTTTTGCAGGCTGTCCCAGGTGATCTGGGGCTCTTAAAGTTTTGCTTTGGAGAGGAGTGTGTGTGTCTGTGCAGGGTTATAGTCATACCTAAAGTGAGGGTCATTGCCTTCTTGAAGAAAGGTGTCCTTCCTGGAGACATGGACAAGGAGGCAATGGCCTTTGAATGTACAGACTCTTCAGGAAGTGAGAAGCAAATTCATCTTGTGCCTTCCCTGGTAGCCTCCATGTCCCTTTTGCCTTCCACTGCATTTCTCTGGGCTCGTCTGTGTGGGTGCTCAGGGGTGGCAAGCAAAGACCAGGAGGGTCTGGAGTGCCCTGCTGAAAGAAATGAATGTCCACCAGCTGGCAGCATGGGTATGAACCACTCCCCTGGGCCATTTGAAGCACAGGCAAGTACTGTAGTGTGTTGAGTAGTGTATGGTGGCATTTTCCTTGTTGCCTTAGGGAACAAACAAGTGTCTTGTTAGCCCTTGGGTGGCCTGGTCTGGGCTCTGTATTCAGAGTGGCACACCGCTTCCCTGGCCTGACCCTGACCCTGGAGTGCAGAGGGAGGAAGATGACCGGGAGGGGAGAGCATGGGAGCTATTTTTGCTCCTGTATCACTATCTAGTTAGACTCCAAGATGCTGTCCTTCACTGCTGTATACTGCCTTGCTTGCTCTGAGGCTCTCAAGTGTTTACCATTGACAGGCTGCGAGCAGATGGACTGGCAAGAAGAGATAAATTTGACCCAAGAAGATGTCATTTGAGGAACAGCTGAGGCTAATGTTTCACCAGATGTCCCAGCTTAACCCATTAGCAACTTCAAGGAACTCAGTGTTGTCAATGGCTTAAACACACTCTGTTACCATACAGGCAGGGCACAAAAACTATTGTTAAAATTTGCTCAATAAGCAGATATTCCAGGCTTTCTCAAGAGGGCTGCTATGAGCTCAAGCCCAGTAGGGGAGTGATGTGCAGCATGGTTACATAGATGTCCTCTGCAAGCTTGCTTCAAACAACTGGATTAGTCAAAATGTTACCCATTTAGTGCTAAATGAATTTGCTGGCGCATGAACCAGCAGATACCATGTTATGACAATACTAACAAATGCTCTCAAAGGCATCTGCATGACTGTGGTAGCTGGTTTTCCCCTTAGTGGCTCTGTTTGAATTGGACGTCTCAAGAGACGTTGCTGGTTTTGGTGCCAGATTAAATGTGTGTGCATGTGGTTGGTGGCAGTGTACCTCAGGCTGTGGCAATGTGGACTGCTCATCATCAGATTGTGCCTAGAAAATACTGCAGAGTGGTGAATGAGCCCACATGAGTGGGTGGGAATGCACACACAGATACTGAGCAAGAAAGTTACGTATAGCTGCACTTTCCAGCATCCTCAAGTAAGAATAAGCGCAGCACCAGAGTAGTGATGGATCTGCATGTGCACCAAGTGTTTCTGTAACTGCCTGGTGTGGTCCTCCAGGAAGGGTTGTTATTTGGTGATAAGATAGGTTTAACAAACCACATTCAAACTGGTAAAATGAAGTTGTGGCTGTAAGGTCTTCCCTTAGTATAGAGGTGTGGGATTTGTGGGTGTTTGAGCCAGTGAGACAAGCTAGCTGTGGCCTGGGCATGGGAGCATTTCCCACAGTGGCACTATGTGACACATTCCACTGATGGCTGCTGTTTGTTGGAGGCAACTTCACCACTCATTTTGTTGTTGTGGTAGCTCCTGCCCTGGGAAAGTGTCTGGGCTGGCAGGGACATAGGCAGGTGTCTGTGTGTATTTTGCCCATTCACCCCTTTTTGCTGTCAGTGTTGTGGAGAGCTGAGCATCCTGGGGTTGTTTCCTACATGCAGTCTGAAAAAGAGAAAGTTTACAGTGTTTTGTGTTAAACACCTGTTTGTCACCTTTAGCTCTGCTGAATTGACCACAGTACATGCTCCCAGCTGACATAGCCAGGAAGCTCAAGGGAAAATGTACATCTTCTCATTAGCTGGTGTTTGTTAATGGATGTATTTTACCCCAGGCAGATTTGAGTCTAATCAAATTGCCTTCTTCAAATTAATTGCCTTGTTCAAGGCTTGATCTGTGAGGTGGAAGAACAACTCTTCTCCCTTTATCTGGGAGAGTGTGAGGGAGTGTTTGGCACTGAATAATCCTGTTTCAAGTGAAGCACTTCTCTTGTGGGCCTCTACTGAGTGATTTTGGGGAAGTCACAGGTTCAAATTTGCCTCTATTTTAATTTTATTTCTCTAAAGCCCAGGAATGGCGATCCCTCTTGGCAGTGATCTGCACAGTTTTCTACCAAATTTTCTGAGATGTTTAGAGCTAGATTTTCAGCCCATATAAACCGATGTCCCCAGATTCCCACTGAGGGGATGCCATGCGTTTCTTGACCTATTCCTGCTCAGCTGGGAGGATGTTAACACTGAAGACAGGGCCAAAGTGTACCAGGAAAATCCTTCCTTTGTAGCAACTTCAACCTGTGCTGGTCTCCGGATTTTTCAGGGAAACCACTCCTGGTCTGGATCACAAAGCTAAGCGCTCCCTACTGCAAGGATTGCACTGAGGCAGGGATCCAAGTGCTTGACTGCAAATGCCAGCATTTACACAAGCTGCCCAGCTGCTTTCGGATGCATGTGCTGTTTACATGCTGACTGCAGCTGGTTGCTACAGTAGGATTTAGCCAGGCAGGGCCTGTTGGGGGAAAAGCTTCCCTCTCATACAGAGATGAGGCAGGATCTCTGTTGCTAATAGGACAAGCTGGCTGGTTTTATTACCCTGGGACTTGTCTCTGGACAAGAAAAACCACAAAAGCTGCCCCAGAAGGGAGAATGGGTTAGTGGTGCTGATCTACATAAGAGAGGCTGGCAGTCCCAGTGCTGGGGTATCTGATGTCTCTGTCATCCTTGAAGTGGCAGCTGTGTTGTGACTCGGCAGGCCAAATAAAAACTGAAGAACAGAAAGCAAGAAATCCCTTTTTCTGCCCTAGCAATTACGATTTTGTCTACAAAATGGCCTCTTTTCCTATGTATTCACCTCCTCCCTGCACTCCCTGTCCCTTTGTGTGTCAGAGTGGGAAGATACAATAATGAGGACAGGCTTTATTGGAAGTAGTGCTTAGCTGGAGAAAACCAGAAACTGTTTTATGCACTGTGCTGGGGAATCCAGCACCACTGCAGGCAGACCTTCCCAGGCTGTCCAAATGTGAGTGGGTGTTTTAAATATCAGCATTTTAATGGTATTTACTTCAATGTTTTTTTCAACGAGGATTTTGTATTCCCCCCACTCTTCTCCCCCCACCCCAGAGTGCTGGGAAGTTCATCCTAGAAAAAAGTGAGACTGGAGGATGTGTCTCTCTTGGGGGTTTTTGATAACTGATAAGAACTGTGGAAAGTCCCATAGGTGTGCATTTTCCTTCATTACTCATCCAGACTTGGCGCTAATATTTCTTAGGAACCTCTGCTCGCCGTGTCTCTTTTTATGCAGTTAGATTGTTATGATATGTACAGTATCTGAAATTTAAAATCTATTGAACCAGGGCCAGCATCTAAATGGACACTGATTGGAATTCTGTGATTTTTGAGATACCTGATGCGAATGGTTCACCCCTGCCTTTCCAGAGAAGTCAAGTATTCATGAGTGTTCTGAAATGGAGCATGCCGTGCTCCTAGGTTAGCAGTTTTGATGAGATCTGTGGAACACCTCTGCTCTTCAATCTCATTTATTCTGCTGCCTAGTAATTGTTAATGGGAATTTTCTTTTCAGACAAAGTGAATATTTTGTCGGAATAAAAATTGATGGGGCTTATCAACTTCTTTCTGATTAGCTTCATTAGTCAAGGGTTTGTAATTAGAAAAAGAATATATTGGAAATGCTGTGTTTAGAAGAACTACTCTTGACAAGTGGAATTTTGGGAGTTTGCTAACACATTTCTAATCTGAGATGCAAATTTTTTGGTTTAAAATGTTGCATGAGAAAATTTGGATTTGTTTTGTTGCGGATTTTTTATTATTTGTTTTGGGTGGGGTTTTTTAATCAAGTGCAAGGCAAGGGAATAAGATGTCTTCCCTCATTATACTGGATGAAAGTGTTACCCTTTAAGTATTTTAAATGCACAGCCCATGCTGAACAGTAGAGCAATGTTTCCTTCTTGATGGGTCATGGAGGCAGGAGTAATTCATTGATGCTACAACTAAGGCCAGACCCTGGAAGGGCAGAGCCCCTCATGGCTGGTGGTGCCATTTGTGCTCTCTTTTGGGCAAGGCACCTTGCCTGCCCTTGCATCCATGGAGGTTGGTTCAGACAACTTTCTGAGAGCAGTGGGGAGAGAAAACAGTGCTCCATGCTGTCCCTCAGCATGTACCATCCTACATTGCCAGCGACGCAGACACCCTTTGTCTGACCTGGCTTACCTCTGTACCTCTTCCCTCCTTGAAGCACTCCCAGGTGATGAGAGAACTGTTCTTAGAAAGGTCCTCAAGTCCCAGACCTGGTGAGGCTCGTGGTCCTCTCAGTTCAAGCCACCCATGAGCTGTGCGGACATTTGCTTGTAAGCTGCAGGTGGCTATGCAGCCCTGTGCTTCATCAGAGAGCACCCGACGTTTGGCCTGGCCTCGAGGGTAGCCTGCGCCAAGAGTGGCAGGTGATTTCCAGAGCAGCCCTCATGGGACATGCAGCCCAGGGAATTGCTGGGTTCACCTCCAGGACGGCTCGCGGGGGTTCACTGCAGGCCAGGCAGGAGGAAGTCACCACCACTGCCTGGCTTAGATCTTCCAAAACTGCTGAAGGCAGAAAGGTGAACAAGCACCAGACAGCAAAGGAAAGATTAATTGGCTGGCTGCCTGAAGGGCTGGTTGGGGTTGTATTTCTTGTTCTTACCCTTGCAAATTTCTACAGGATTGTAAATCTTGAGCTGCTTCCCAAATGGGGAGACTTCAGGTGTGTTTTTCTAAATAAGCAAACCTGAGCATATTTAAGTTCTTTGACTCAACACATAGGAATTCCCATTGGCTTTATTACACACTGACAAGCGTGCTGGGGAAAGCAGAACAGATCAATGGCTGTGTTTGAAGCAACCCGTAAATCATTCATGACACCAGGCAGCAGATTGACTGACTAGCCTTGTTCCTCGTCCGCTTCCAGCACGCCAGCACTGACCCCAGCTTGCCACCGAGGCGTAAGGGAGGGCTGCCTGTGATTAATGCTGCAAACAAAACCCTAGCCTGGTTGGCAGCAAGCAGGCTTGAGCCGAAGGTCTCTGGAGGGAAAGGTCAGAGGACAGCAGTACGAGTCAGATGAGAAGTAAATAGGTTAAATCCTCCCCAGCTCCCAGCACCATTGCCACATGCTATATCTGCTCTTTTCTCAATGCCCCCGTGAAACCCTTGCTTTACATAAATGTCTATCCCTGCCCCAAACACGTGTTTGATGTCATGGGTTGAGCAACAATGATGTTAAAACTGCAAAATGGACAGGAGATTTTCTGATGCCAGACGTGGGAATTCGGCCTCTGACGGGTTTTGACTTTTCGGAAGGAGACATGATGGGCAGATGGTTTTGAATTTAATATTTTCTTACTGGAAATTGTAGCCTTGGGGTGATAAAAAATCAGACGTAGCCCTGGTCTAGACAGGAGAGGAGTGTGAGAACCTCCAGAGTGCCAAGGACTCTCCTCCCCTGCCCCTGTGTGCCAGGGCTGGCGTGGGAAGGAAGGGACAATAAGAAAAACTGCTGGAAAAATCACACCATTCTTTTTTGAATCTTTCAGACCGCTCTTTTGTTTTTACTGATAGGTTGACATCATAATTAGGGAGATTATAATTAAAAAATGAAAGCACAGCCACTCATCCAGTTTAGTTGAAACCTTTCTTTCTGGTGGGAGGAGAGGATGAGAAAGATCTAGATTTTTTTTTTTTTTATTTTATTTTTATTTTTAATCCAAAATGAAAAATGAACCCTTCTCCAATTCCAGCAGTGGCCTGTCACCTTGCTTTGGAGCTTTCTCTCTGGAGGATACAGTTTGGCAACTAAAGAAACCCATCCCTGCATGCACAGAGCTTGCTTCTTCCATGGGAGCACAGAATACTGGGAGTGCCTTGTGCTGGTAGATAAGAGTTGAGATGCCAGGGCTGTGGATCTGCCCACAGGCAAGATCTTAATTAAAATTTATCTATATTATAGCACATATTTTTCTGAAAATTTTCAGAGTTGTTTCCATGTCTTGTGTTAAAAAGAAGTCAAGGGAGTATTTTGCATTCATACTTTTTTCATCTAAATGATATCTTTTTCTTCTAAAAAGGTCCAAGCCTTATGTTGATGCACTATTTGGTAAATAAGAAATCTTGGTAACATTGACAGAAAATTATTTTCTTCTTTTTGCCCCTATCTCTTGTCAATAAGAACTGTACAAGAAACAGGAAATGCTATTTTGATAACATCTTCAAGGTTTTCCTCTTGAAAAAGCGGACTTGTAATGGACACCCAAGAGCCCTACCCTGTGTGTGCAAATAACCTAAAAATTAAGCAAAATGCATTAGAAATCAGCCAATGTCAGGATGGGATTCTTCCACTTTTGTGGCCAGTGCAGTGTTGGCATATGCCAGAGGACTTCTGCCAAATGGAGAAGAGGGAGTTTGATGTTTGATGTTTGGTTCCTCTGCCCTGGGAGTGGGCAGGCCTGGCAGGTTGCTTTCTTTTGTGTGTTTTTGGGGCAAAGCAAAGCATTCAGAAATGAAAACTCTTGGTGAGGAGACAGCTTTTCTTTCCCTGCCATCATGCGCCTCTCAAGCACAGCTCAGTTTTACTTTATAGGGTTTCCCTTTCATCTGAAACTTTCCAATTTCAGGCAGGTTAGCTTGCCAAGGTGCACCTTCCCTTTCATAAATATTGCAGTAGCTACAGGCTATGGAGAGTTAGCCAAGCAAGTTCTCTTCATCTATCATGATCTCACCCCTCCCTTAACCCCCTCCTCTCCCACCCTCTCATTAAATAAGAACAAAAGGTAAACTGTAACCCTCTCACATGCCACGTTAATATATGGTATAATTTTCCAGTTCTGCCCAGTTCTGGTATGGCAACTGTGTGGTTGTGTAGAAAATGGGGCATCCCTCATGTTGGGAACACTTGTAATCTCCTGTCCAAACTTGCTCCAAGCTGGAACATCCTGGGCTGCCCAAATGCTGCTGAAATAACAATGAGGTATTGGGTACTTCTCATGCCTCTGGGCATCGGAGGTTGAAGGACCTGTCTCTTCTTTCCTGGTACCTAAGCAGCAGCTTCCCGAAGTCCTGTTTCCCTGACCTTCAGGTCATCAAGGGGTAGCAGAGCTGCTGTCTCTGATGTTTTGCAGGTCAGGCTTTTAGGGAACTGGCACATGCTCATGCCCTGCTGTGGAGGTTTCCTCTTCTCGGGACTGGCTGTGCTGCAAGCTGCCCTCTGCATGCGTGGGGGCTACAGGGAGCTCTGCAGCTGGTGTACCTGCCGCAAGCGAGAGCCGCTCTGCCTCCCACCTGGGTTGCAGGGGAGTTCAGCTTAGTTCTGCAAACAGAAATGACTTGAAATACAGGTTCTCAGCACTCGGCTAAGTAGAGAATGCTTTTCATTCCCGTTGGCTTTCTGACACTGCTAACAAATGGGAGAATGGCGTTTGTGTGCATCCTCACTTCAGTTCTGTTTGAGGCTCTGTGTACATGCATGTGTGTGTGTGTACATGAGTGCATAAAGACACACTTTAAATAAATATTCTTTCACCATGCTTCAAGGATACAATTGCTCCTGGTTAAAGGAGCCAAAGATAAATAACTAATATATTAGCTCATGGAGCCATGCTTTTTCTCTGATGTCCTGAACAGATGATACACCAGATGCTGAACTGTGCAGAGTCTTATTAGTGGCTACATTACAGCAGTGCCCAGAATGCAAGATGGTCTGACCGTGCTCACTGCTGTGTATAGTGAAGTTTACATATGTATGCAAGCCTGAGGACATAAGATAATGAAATGGGTGAAGGAGAGCAGCATCTGTAAAATGATATGGAAATGTTTTTTTTTCTTTCAGTAATTTCAGGCATAGCAAGGAAGCAAATTCTCCTGTCTGTTTCAAATTTTCAGGGAAAATCACTACATCCAAACAGGGTTGGTTTTGTTTGTTTGTTTGTTTGTTTTTCCCCTTGGAAAGCACCAAGAATTATTAACCCCCAAATTGTCATCAAATCTTAACCTTTTACCAGAAAACAGCTGAGATCTTGCAGCTTACCTAAGAAATACTTTCCATGAAGAACAGGGGTGATTGTGTGACAGCTATGTCATGAGTGTGGTCCAAAAACCGTATTTCTCTTATACTTTCTTAAAAACTTTTTAGGAAGCTCTCATCATCCCTTGACTGAGCAGATTTTATGGAGGCTGGGCTTGCATGCTGATAGGCTTTGCCATTAATACCACTCTCCGTTGCTCCCAGAGCAGAGATGCACTGCTCTGCATTTTCTCCAGCCCCTAATTCCCTTTTACTCCAAGTAGCTTTTGTTCAGTGTTGAACCTTTCATCGGCAGGCTCTGCCGGACCCTTCGTTGCTGCTGAGAGCAGTTTTCCCTGCTTCCCTGTTTCTAAAATGCCACCCCTCACGTGCCCACGCTTACATCTGTCAAGGACACCAACAGGTGATTCCTTCCTCCTCCCCATCAAGTCAAGGCTAGAAAAGGCTGTGGCAAGAGGAACACTTACAAATAAGGCCAGATTTGGTGACCAAGGTCCATGATGCATTTTTTTATTTATACCCATGCACGCACACTTGTGTGTATGTTACAATGACTTCAGGGGACTGGAGGGGACTTTCCGCAAGGATTAACTTAGCGTGCCTTCGAGAAGGTAATACAACAAACTTGCCTCGACTGCTGTGTGCTTAATTAGGGCTTTTCATCATATAGCAACTGTTTTTTAGAAGAGCTTTGAGTGGTTAGCAAAAGATACACTATATTTGAAGTGGATCCTGAAGTCCTAATTTGGTGAAATATTCACTGGAAAATCAAGCAGGTTTGTAATCAGTCTTCATTTAAAATCATTGCTTTATTCTGTTACCGATAGTGCAGTACTACAGGGATGGTGTCTGCTAGTTGCCATATGTATGTACGCACTGAGTCCCTGCTCCAAAGACTGCACAGATCCAGATGCTGGGTTGAATCTGGTGGAGGTTGAAGAAGATCCAGAGACTGAAAAATACGCAGAATTTATGCCAAGTACACTTCTCTCTCTAAAGTCCAAAGTAACAGGTGTTATAGTTGAACTGGATCCTGAAAATAAATTAGGAGAGAAGACTGTGGGCTTTCCTTTTGCACTACCCTTCCTTCTGTGAACTCTCAATTCACCAGGTGGATCTGTGCAAGAAGGTGACCAAGCACTGGCCACACAAAATGCTGCCAGTGGAGTGGAGAGGTGAAAGGCCCAAGGGTCTCTTTCTCAGACACTAAGGAAAGCTATCTGCTGTCTTTTTAATGTCCATGGATCCCTCTTGCTGTATCTAAACTTCAGTATAGCATCTTTTGAAAAAGCATTTCTAGCCCATGGTAACTTCTTACTTCAAGGCATCCGGACTCTGCTCAGTACCTGCATTATCTATAAGATACAGAGAACTGCAGACATCACTTCATTTATTGATGGTAAAAGCCACTTCTGAGGCAGAGACTGAAATGAAAAATAGGAGTTATAAAGCTGTGAACAGCGCACATATGTACAGCAGTACATGTGCTCTCCCATATAACTAGCATTCACCAATGGAAAATGCAGTGAGTGTACCTCAGACATTTGGTGTACAGCAGGGGTAATGAGCCTCTGAAACTGAGTTTTTATGCAGTGGGTGATACACATGAATTTGAAGGCTCAGGTAACCATTATGAAGTATGAGAATACTGCCCTAATGGGGCCAAATCGCTTTGATCCTGTATGCAAGCCTTTGAGTCTGAGCCATATGTTGTGAAAAAAGCCAGTTGCCAAAGCAGAGGTTTGGTGCTGACCTGTCCCTGAAACTGTCACAGATGTGGGGAAGAAAGCTTGCTGGTTAATACTTTTGGGTACAAGAAGAGGAACCTGTTGTGCTGGTGCCCTAAACTAAGCTGAAAATGCCATGAGAGCATACTTTCTGGAAAGGAAAAAACCAACCCAAACCAACAAACAAAACCAACTAGGTCTCTGCAGCTTATAGTACAGTGCTAAAGGACAGAGCTGGTGCATTTAGGTATCAAGGGAATTAAAGAGTGTGAATGTAAACTTTTCCAAGGAACAATTTCATGTGCTGCAGGGAGCTGGGGAAACTGAGTGTTAGGGTTTGCTTTTATTCCATCCCAAACCACTCAGTGATCCTTGACCTTGTCTCTGACAGATTGCCACCTGTCAGGTAGGGAACCTCCCAGCAGATGTGGGATTCCTATTGTGAATTTTCTCCTTCCCTCTGAGTATCATTAAGGGAGTTTCTCCCCAATAAAGGGCCTGCCACGGTGCCTCCTAGACTAGCCACACTGCAATCATGGGGACCATGAACCTCAACCTTTCTTTCACCTGCTCTCGCCACAGCTCCTTTCATGAGTTATGTGCAATCTGCATTTGCGAGCACGAGCACAGGCAGCCAGGGAAAAAATTTAATAGGGTTATTTTACACATCCTGACTCCAGCATGTTTCTGCTCATCCCAGGAGTCAGCTGGTATTGGTAAATTATGACTTGGACTAACCACATTGGGTTTAGTGTCTGCAGAAGCACTTGAGGCTCTTCAACACTCATACTTGAAGAAACACCTGTATAGGGTGGCCAGGAAAGGTGAACAGAGAGAGCCTTATCCTGCCATAAAACCCCAACATGCTGGAGAGAACAGGAATGACTCAGCAGAGTGGCTGCTGACTACACCTACTCTGCAACACTCTGTGGCTGTTTGCTTTTCTTTCCCCTCTTTCACTGGATGATATTTAGTCTGTAGTACAGATAGGTAACATTTTCAAAGGCACGTGGTCCCAAATGGGGACATAAGGGTTTTTTTGGCCAAAGGGCAGTTGTCATGGAGCAGTGCAGAGTTTTAGGGAGACTGAACCAGCTACCATGCTGTTGGGCTCAGGTTCCAGTACTGGCATGGCCTGGCTGGGCCACTTCCACTTGGTTATTTCATGAACACCAAGATCTCTGTGCTGATTTTTATTAAGAAATATCAAAGCTCTTTGCTTCTCAGTGGGATGTTAATGGAAGTTGGGCTTGTAAGGCCCCAAGGATTCAGTACCCAGCTTGCTACTCACTCTCATGTCCAACACCAGCCTCATTTCCAAAGCTTGGAGTGGTTGAGAATGGTGGTTCTTGGTGACTGGGAACTTAAGTGTACCTGTACTGACTGAGTGTTGAGGGGTGAACTCAAAAAGGCCTGGCTATCTTACATCAATAAAATATCCAACATTTTCAAAATTAGCCTGCTTGGCCGTTTGATCTTTTGATGTTCCTGTGAACAGCACTAAATTGAATCTTGCTGGGATTTTATTTTCTTCTTCTGGTATCCCCTACAGATGAGAAGAGGTTGAAATGAAATTCAGACATGTGCTTTACAAGGTTTAATTCAATGTTGGTAGGGCTGAGTCACATGCCTGTTTGACTGATGCCATCACACCCATGAAACACACAACATGTTATTGCTCAGTGGCTTAGCAACATGCACCGTAGCCTGCCTTCTGTGAGCTTCTCACCTTTGCCTTCCCTTTCAGGGTCAGTATTTAGCAAACAGAATTTGCAGTGCCATGGTTACCAGCAAGCAGAGCTTGGGACCTTTGAGCCATTTGCCAGTGTCTTGAGTGATGTCATCAGCTTATAATATTGTAGAACCTTTTGCAAATTCAGCTTTTCATAGAATTGGAGCTGCTGGAAGGGAATTGAATTTTTGGGGAGCTCTCGAGATTGTGTCATTTAGTCTCTTACTGCAATGACAGCTGAAGCTTTCACATGCTGAAACCCAAGAGAGAATCGGGGAACTTGTGTTTAAGCTTTCCATACCATCTGCAAGCCCTGACCAGTGAACTATAACACCCAATGTGTGCACTTAAATCCTTGGCCAGTATGGACATTTCTTGGTGGCCCTGTGGCCTCCTGGAGTTCTCCTCTTGGAACGGCTTCACTTCCATATAAATACCTAAATTTTCTTTGGATTAATGTAGCCCAAACCCTTTCTCTGCTTGTATCCTTTTATGGCTTGGAATATGTCTGAAAACAGGTGAAGTAGTGCTGCTTGCCCCAGGTGTTTTCCCAGACCATCATGATACTTTCTTGGTACTTAATAGCTGCAAATTCCATGAGTGTGTTTGGTCACCTCTTCCACTCATGTAAGCTTTTAATGACCTAACTGGGTTTCCAGTGTTGCACACGATCATGCTGTCATTGTGCACCAGGAGCCTGCTTGCTTTTTGCTTAATATTCTCCCTCCTTTAGTTATCAGAAATGTAATTCTGGATGTTAGAATCTTGCCCAACCCAAGGAAAGTTTTGCAGAAATTTGGTTTTGTTACATCTGGTGAAGACTGCTAATATTCTGAAAAATATACAATCTTACAAAAAATCCTGCTCTGTTCTGACCCCAGCAAGGTGCCCCAGTGCCCTGCAGAGTTTCTAGTGTTTCTTTCATGGCAGAAGCCAGAGGTGGTAAAGAGAGTTGTGCCCAATGCTGTGGACCCATCACTACTTAAAGCAAGAAAATGTGTTTTTATGTGAATGGATAAGGTAAATTCAGGCCAGTATCTATGTGAAGGGTTTACATATGTGTCTGTGTGATAGAGGAGGTCCTCATATATGATGTGGGATTGTAAAGTGCATCCATGTAAGCTTTCTGCACAAATAAGTGTTTGGTGAACTCTAAATCTGTCTAGGCTGGCTGTGAGCCTCACCCTAACAGGTTTAGGTATAAGGGACAGATAAGTGCTGTTTTCTGCACTGAACTTACCTACATGTCAGGGGTGCCAGGGCTAGATCCATATTTTGAGGGTGAATTTGGAGCCTTGGAGTCCTGTGGGAACTGGCCATCTCATAGCACAGGTCAGGGCCTCTGCGTGGCGAAAGGATTTTCTCCTCCTGGGCATGCCAATTCCTGTGCCCTCAGGCCCTGCCACTCAGGCTCAGAGGTTTTCTTTCATAGCTGCATTACCATAGTAAGTGCCCTAAATCAGTCACCTTTAGGAGGGAGATGGCTGCATCCTGCAGGAATGGGTGCTGGATAAGCTTATAGGAGATGAGGGTACATGGCAATACAGGACCATGACAGCCTGTATAGGAAATATGGTGAAAGCAAAGCAAATAGGCTACCCAAGTGCCTTTCCCTTTAAGCTCAGGGGTCTGGCAGCTGCTTGACTTGACTGATGGATGGCAGCGTTGCCCAGGCACCTCTGCATACCCTCCTCTCCTTCCCTCTCATCTTTCACACCGTGCTGTCATTCCCTTTGCTCTCTAGATGACTCTTTGCACAAGCAGCCGTGGCAAAAAAGCTAACAAAGGCACTTACAGTCCCTCAGGGTATTAACAGGCTTTCTGGCCCTCAGAGACCTGCCACCCTCACAGTTTATACTTGTTCTTGGATTTGAGGTTTTTGACAAGGTCAATAAAGGGTCTGGGAAACTGATCAGCGAGAAAGTGCATTGATGTGTTTCGTACAAAGCTGCCAGAAAAGAATGGCATTGATGGCTCCTGCTGCATTGCTCTTTCAGATGTCCCTCAGTGGCAAGGCAATGTGTGTTCCTGACATTGGGCAGTAGGATTAAGATGTTTTCCCTGTGTGTGAATCTGCAGCTCATCATCCTCTGTGCTTCTCTGAAGATGAGAGCTCACCTGCACGGCTTCCAAGCTACCTGATCAAGAGTACTGTGGTTTGTAATGCTGGGAGCCTACACTGTGGTGGAGAGACAGCTATGATGTCCCTAATGCATGCCACTACCCTTGCTCTGCAGGTTTACATGTGTTTACATAAAATTCATAGATCTCCTCTCCTCTCCTCTCAGATAGCTGCCAGTTTTGCTGGAAGACAACATGCTGCTGGGCTAATTCACATTCGCACACTGGAGACACTATGTACTTTCCCTCCTTGCTGCTTGTGAGCAGGTGGTAACTTTCATTGTGTATCTCCTTTGATACACATCAGAGGAGTTTTTTTTTACTGAGCTTTCTTGTCTTTCTATACAATTTTGTTTTTCAAAGGCTATATTATTTCCTTAGTCTGGACTAGAAGAAGGTTATTTTTTCTAAGGTGATGGTGAATTCTTTTCATACTGGGGAAGAAATCAAGCTAATTGCTTGGCAGACAGTTTTTAAGAAATTTGCAACTAGCATCCAATCACAGGGAAGAGGTAACATCTGCCTCTCAAGAATATACAGAGTATGTGACAAGGAGGGAAAAAATGGTATGGTCTTCTGTAGTCCCAGAGCCAGACAGATGGGAAATGGGCATCACTGTAGATCGGAGGAGCAATTTGCCCCAAGCACAGAATTCAAAGCTACCACTACCTACCTGCTCTTCTGGAGGGGAAATTAAAGAAGTCTCTCTTGCACATGCATGTCCTCTTTTTTAATCTGACAGAGGAGAAAAGAGGGGAGGGAAGAGATCCTTCCTCCTGCTTACACATTTTGCTTTAAAAGCACTGAAGACTTCCACTTCTTCATGCTGAAGTCTTTGCTGTCTGCCTCTTCCCCGTGCTGGCTGCCTGTGTCCATCTGTTGCTTCTCTTGCACCTTAGTTGAGTTCATAAGCAGTTATTTAACCGCCTAGCACAGTCCAAGTTTCTATAACAGCCAGTCACATAAATCTGGCTACCAAGTTTGCATTGTGTATGTGGTTTTTGATTTGATCCTTTCTGAAACAAAGATAAACTGTGATCTTTGGGTGAAGGTCCAAAATTTCCATGAAGCTCACAGATGTCTGGGTCTAGTTGGGAGGTATTCTCCATGTATTACTTGGGCTACTTAAAGTATGCTTTGTCCTGGTGTGACACTCAGGTAGTCGCCTGTGTCCATGGTAGTTAATATTCTTAGGTCCTGCTGCAGTCAGTGTGCCCCTGGAGATATGGCTCTTACCTGGGAGACCATATTGCTTCCCATCCTAACAACAGTCAGAAGTGGGCTGAGGTTGAGTCATGTTAGGTTGGGTCTCAGCAGAGGCAAAGGGGGCCTTTGAATAGAAAAGTGACTCTTATAATTTCCTTTTGTTTCCGAAATCCAGTGCAACCATCACTTCTCACCTCAACAGAAAAAATGCATCACCAAATTTTGCCCTTAAGTGTGAGCTCATGTTGTGCAAACAGACAGTTTTACAGATTTGTTTGCATGAAATTATTCACCCTAAGTTTGTTGGCCATGTATCCACCCTGCTGGTTATTCAGACATTGTTCACCACAATGATTGTTCTGACTATGCAATAGTCATCAGCTACTGCAAGGAGTGTCTTTCTCATTGGTCACCTGCCTGAAGAATAGAGTTTTCCTCCCCAGCTAGCTGGATCCCATAACATTTTCATGATGCCCACGCAAGCACTTGCAGAGTGAAGTGTTTGTGACCTTCTTTGTCTTCTTCCAAGATGAAAACACACATGAATCTTTTTTTTGGTAAGGTAAAATGTTCTCCATTGTACATGAAGTAAATGCACTTGAAGCAAAATTGTTCCATGAAATTTAGAATTTATTCAAGACCACAGATGCAGGTATTTAAGCACCTAAAGCCACACAGGAGCACTCAGAGGCACCAACCTTTAAACATTTCTTGTTCTGCAATACTAGGGGTTTGTCAGTCAGACTCTCAGGAGACACGAGATGGAATCTGGAAGACAGCTCAATTCTGAGATACTATTTAGTCCATACTTTAATCTGTAGCTAGAATATTTACAAAAAAAAAAAAAAAAGCTAAGTGTTTTTGAGGCTAATGTCTCTAATGCCTCTGGAGAATTACAACTTGATCTTCTGTTCCTTTTGCACCAGGTTTTCCAGGTATTCTTGCCTATGCTTTGCAGGATTGCATTTCTTTGATCAAAATCATGAGGGATTGGCTCAGATGGATTAACAGTGGCCCGTGAGCCTGGCTCCCAGTGCTGAGTTTTAGACATTAGGCACATAACCCCATGATTGAGTCACAGAAAGGCAGAGGTGTCTAACTTAAAAAGACTCTCAGCATACAAGCAGTTGTCAGGAAATGTCTAGCTAATTACTTTTCAGATTTTCAGGACCTTTCCTTCCCAAAGCTGTGCAAGTGATCTTTGCTCTTTTCAAGCTTTATTTTTCCCATAGTGTTCATTGTTTGCTTTTTCTTTCCCCCAATGCCTCTTGTTTTACAAGCCACACCATTTTACAGAGTTTTCATTCAAGAAATGAAATGAAAACTTAGTGTGGAAAGCAGTAGCTCCCTAGAAAATCAAGAAATATTTTTTAGCCAGTTCACCTCTTTACCTAATATAAATGGGAATAAGAGAAAGAAAAGAATAAGCTATGCTGCCTCCAAAATCTGAAGTTATTTACAAACTGCACAGTACATA
>NW_009939580.1:0-16403 GCF_000696875.1 Nestor notabilis | reverse complement strand
CCTGCTGAATTGATCACCAGGTGGAATATCTCATAAAGCTTACCTGGCCCAGTGAAATGCAGGTTCTAGCACCTTTCGTATTCATGCCTTTGACACAGGAACTAAGCTCCAGCAAAGCATGTGGCCACAAAAGCAGTTTTATTGACTTCAATTGGCCAGCTTGTATTCAGCCAGCATATGCTTACATGATCTATGAGGTCAAGCCTGCCTTTTTTTTTGTGCCAGGAGGAGCATTCGGCACCATTTGCATTATAGCAGCTCAACTATGTCCTTTGCTGTATGATAACAGCACCTAGTTTGCAGCAAATTACATTTAACGTGTGAGGAAAGAGAGCCAAATTCCATTTGCTGCAGGCAAAGATCAGGACATAATCACTTGCACCATTTCAGGTGATGTGCAATAGCTCATAAGGAAACGGCAACTTCATCACACACCAGAGCTTCATGTCTTGACCAGTGTGGGAGAGGGACAGGAAGTAGACAATCTAATTTCCTGGCATCCTTGTGCGGTTATGTCATCACAGTAGCTGAAAATCAATCTTGAAGGTATTTTTCCTCAAAATTTTCCCTCTAGCACAAAACCAACGTACTTGCCCCTGGATTGAAAAGAAGCCTGTCTCAAAGCAGAGAGCTGAGCTCAAGTCTCCCAGAGTGACAATAAATGTTCTCCAAACACTAGAACCCCCTATCCAGAAAGCCAGATGCTGTCGTACTACCCTTGACAGCACTGACCTTCACTTTGGTTTTAACTTAGCATCCTCCCAAGGGAAGGCAGAGCTCCACCTGTGCTCTTGTGTGCCCTTTGTGCTGGGATCATAGCATGAGATATTTTTATAAATTATCTAATGACCAAACTGAAAAGATAGTCTTTCTAAGGTTACCACTGGAGGCAGAACGTGACTCCAGAGCACAGTATCCAAGCATCTTTGCTTACTATGGGAGGGCGGTTGGCTGTAGTGTTTTTCCTCCGCACCCAATGAGAAGGGCTGCAGGGCTCGAGTTAGCAGTATCTCGGTGATATGAGCCTCCATAGGGTTTATGTCATACCTATATTTCAGAAGTTACAGAATGTTAAAGATATTATTACCAAAGAGGCATGTCGCAGAGCCAGCTCCTCTGGCCTAACGACACCTTCTTTTTAAAGGTTTCTGTGTAATGCAAATTTAAAATAAGGGTTGTGGAGTGGTTCTTCATTAGAAGTAAAATGAATTCCTCTTGCCCCATTACATGGAGAACAGGATGGTTGTGCACAGTAAGCTGACCTCAGGAGGTATCCACTGTACAAAGCTGAGATCTGGTTAGGGAGAACACAATATTACTGAGCACTGGTTTTGTGTTGACAATTACGCTCACAATCTTTCTTCTGTAATTGAAGTGAAACAGAAATTATTCCAGGACCTGAATACTGTCAATATTAATTTCAGATATAGCAGTGCTGAAAGCCAGATATTTTTAATGATTGAAAAACCAGGCAAAATATTTTCCTCTGTTTTTTAATGAAAAACTCTAGATCCTCTCATTTGTGACATTCAATTCTATTTAATTCTTTAGTTTGTTTATTTTTAATTCTGTAAAATTAGTAAGCTTGTAATAGATCTAAATAAGGGGTTTAAAGTTGTTGGTTGGCTAAAAGAACATTTAATCTAACAATTTTCTTCTCACTTTAGTTTACATGGAGAGTTTGAACTTTTGTATTCTTTTAAGTCATCTCTTGTCGGTTAAAAAAATAATTTTAATCAGAAGCAAAGTATTTGCTTTCCATCTCTGCTTTCAAAGAAAACGTTCTTCCATCTGCATCCTAGCACAGCAGAAATCTCTTATTTTGACAGCAGAGCAGAAATCTCTTAGTTTGACTATCAAAGCTGCCCGTGACTGGAAAGCAGTGATTTTTGTAGTTCTGGCCCTTGGTCTGAGCAAGAGCTGCTGCCCTCTCCTGGAAGGAATGTCAGATATCTGATCACACCTAGAAGCATCAGTTCGTGAATCTAGGACAGAACCCTTAACAATAGCTGGAACATTTAGGACTAAAGCATGTAACATGACAAATGTGGTCCCAGGAGCAGGTTTGCAAGAATGCAAATTGCAACCAAATAATGGGACTGTGCACCTAAAACAAAGATAAAGAAACAGTATGACCAGCTCTAATGGCACAGCAGCACTATTCCTACGTTTTCTATTACTATATGTGCCAAAGTGGCAGTATCTTCTTTTTTGAGGAGTGGAGAAATGTGGAGGTGTATCTCATCTCCCAAGTGCAATGCCAAGAAATTGTTGCAGAATGATTCAGAAAGCCTCTTATTGCCCGTGCTTGGGCTAGTCCTCATTGTTCCCCTTGCCTTGGGAAGCCAGTGGAATGACTCACCGTATTGCCTCTTCATAAAAAATGGCCTGCTGCAAAGGATGAACCCCCCCAAAAGTACAGCAGAGAATGAAATGAGGGCAAAGTTCTCAGTCACTGCTCTGAATTTTCACTGTGTAAAGGAAGCAAGAGAAACAAACTGAGAGGTTCATAGGTGTATGTGAACATTTGCCCGTAAAGCACCAGAGAATTGTTTAGTTTTAAAGGTAGGATACTGGGGAGATCAGGTCATAAGCCAAGAAGCAAAGTTGGTTCATTATGAAGGGTTCATCTGAAGTTCGTCTCAAATCTCTTCTGCTTTTTAAGAGAGAGGAGCATACACACATGCCTGTCATTTGTAGGGATAGGGTATTCCTACTGCAAGAGATGTAAAATCTCTCTGGATGCTTAAGGTATCTTATCTGGCTTTGAAAAGGGAAGGTGCTAAAACTTTTTTCAAAGGACAGAAAATGGGGCAATATTGGACTTAGTGCATTTTCAGTCCTAATGCTCTCTGCAGGTCTTTGCTTTTTGACATCTTTTTCCATCCCTTTTCTTTTCCCCACACAATCTGTATAATTGGTTGAACTATATCCCATCCAAGTGCCTGATATTCTGTGCCTGACAGGCAGTTCTACTTCTCCCTCCTCCCAAGAGTCATCAGGCCCAAGGGGATAATGAGCAGGGGTGACTGTTTGCAGGATGACACGAACTGGAAGGTCCTGTAAGGGTCACCAGGTATGATCTAAGTCTTGTGAAGTTTTGTAGGTTTTGAGGAACAAAATGGTTGAAGCCCAAAGTGTGTTTTGCTTTCTCTCTTCCAACTTCATTTACTTGCTCATTAAATTCAGAAGCATGTAGCTGCACCCATAGAAAATTACTGCATTTCGTAACCTTTAATTGATTTGCGTATTTACGGAGAAACTGGTATTTCGGGACTATCCAACTGTGCCATCACTATCACCTTTTCATGGGTCTCTGATTGCTGCAGAGAAGGTTTGATATGTGTCTGCCTGGCATAGATCTGGCAGGTCACAGGCTGAATTCTTCACTGCAGGTTACTGATACTGAAATCAGGAGAGCTCTTATTTGTAGATGGGGCAGATATTCGTTGCAGCATGCTCTACTCTGTTTGTTTGGCTGGGTGTTGGTATTCCAGCAAAGATTTTGAAACACATCAGCATGCTGCATGCTGCTAATTCTGTTCCTTCTCTATACCATTAGGAAAGATAGGGACACTGCTGATGTGGACAAGTACAGAAGTACTTCAGCCCAGTTACTGACATAGGTGTAATTGCTCCCCACATCACTTCTCTTAGTCTCTTGACATTTTCAGCCATTGTAAATTCATAGATGCACTAGATGTCCATGTGAGCTGGGAAGGAGGTAAGTGTCGTTCCAACTCACTGTCTGTCTCAAGGCAACAATTGTTGAAAATCCAGTTCAGTAGCCCCAGCCTTTGCTTTGATGGTCACAGCTGTGAAGGTAGTGCATGGCAAAAAAATACTGATTCACTTGCACTGTTGACCTCAGATTTAACTTTTGTTTCTAACTTTTGAGGATGGAAAGCCTTGCAGATAATACATTTGCCGTGAAGACTGATCACTCAGGGTCCTTTCTATATCTAACCCCCCTGGTTTTGGAATTGCTTATACCGCTAACCCTGCTGGCATGAAAGATGTTGCTTCAGGCTTGGATGTTACAAGAGTCTTGCCCTGAATAAATAGTGATTGGGCTGCCCAAAACAGTCCAGGACAAGCACCATCTAACTCACAACCCATGTATGATATAAGTCAGAACTGAGGGTCAGCTCCAGCCCTGGCTGAGGATTTTGCAGCAGCTCAAAGATGGTGGTGGTAGGCACTAGACCCAATAAAGACTTCCTCAACAAGTCTGGGGTCTCCAGGGAGAACACAGTTACAGTGTCCTCTGCTTTGTCTCCAGTAAGTATTTGGAAGAAATGACCAGTGTGGGGACTTGCTATTGGGATGTATAAACCTTCTTGGTGAAGCTGCAGCCAGCATGGGGAACCACAGGGTGTGCTAGGTGGTAGGCCAGACCATAGGTTCTGCTGTCAGCTTTGGGAACTGATGTTCAGCCATGTTGCAGCGTTGGCAGGAGGGCAGGAGGCTTGCCAGGGAGCTGAGGCTGTGTGACACAGCGGTGAGGAGAACCAGCTGCAGCCCAGAGGCACCTGAGGTCACTCTGCGGGCTGAGATTTACTGAGGCTTTCAAACTAGGCTGGTTCACAGCAAGCTGAGAACACTGCATGACCGTAATGTGACCTGCCCTTCTTAACCCAAGAACATGAATACTTATTCAATTTTCTATGTCTGGTGGGAAACACTGCCCTACAGGAGCTAAAGTTGATGCAAGGATGCTTTGTGGAAGATCACTTCGCAAAGAACATTCATTTGTAAAACACCCTGCCCATGCAGTGGGGCCCTGCAAAACTCTTAGCCCACGGTTGCTTTGTAGCAGCAAACTGGAGCTATCAGATGGGCATGTGCTCACAAATGCAATCACAACAAAACAGACCAGAGAGGAGCAAGAGACTGTTTTCTTGAAAGCATTTGCAACACTTCAGTCTTTCTCTCTTTTGTTCTTTTTTTACTTCTCCCTTGTTCCTCTTTTACCACTGCATCTGTCTTCTATTTCTCAATCTCTTTCTCTCTTTACCCACTTTTTGAATGCAGAGCCATGCACATTTGACCAAGCATCTCTGCAAGTCCCAGTCTGAAATAAGGCATCGTGCAAGAGCCTCATTTCACTCCATCCAAATTATGGTCCTCAGAGGGGCCACACTAGTTGAAGCCAGGGGACCTGGGTCCTCCTTTGTTGCACCTGGTCCAATGCCTGGAACTTATTGCTACATCAGAAACCTTCATGCTCCCTCTCCCTTGAGAAAAATGACCTCAGGCCAAGCCACCATCTCCATGTTATCTCCTGCTAATTGCAGGACATCCTGGGGAAGATGGTGGTGTTTGCACCTTTGATCCCAATGCTGCAAGGTTGGGTTCTCTCCTCTGCAGGCTCTGAGAGAGTGTAGGTGTTTGCTTTAGGCTATGATGACATGAGAAATACCTTAGTGAGGCGAGGCGTGGGTGTATTGGGGCGTGACTCAGAGGAAGTCAATGTACAGGGATTTGTTTTGTGTGCAAGAGATCTATTCCCTTTAGTTACCAGCATGGGTGTAATTAACTTTTCTTTTTACATTTTATTATTTTGATTATTAATCATGCCTTAGAATGGCTGAGCCAATGAAGATTTCATATGCAATTTCAAAAAGTCCAAGATTTATAGTACCAAGGGCTGGCTTGAGGGAGCCAGGGATTTTGATGACAGTTACTACATTCTGATGATGAACCAGTACAAATCAAAGAGGCTGGTAGCCTGGGGCAGGATATCTTGCTTTAGAAAGGCAGAATAATGAAGGACATACTTAAAATGAGGCTTGGAGATGTCTTGCCAAGACAAATTAGGAGAGGATCAGTATGGACACAGCAAGATGCAAAATAAATCAAGTTGCTGTGTTTAACTAGTCCAGATTTCCTTGACTTTGGAGCTGGACCTCTTTTTCTCTTATTTGTTTTAATTGACAATAGATGAGATTAGCTACATTTCTTACACAAGGTAAGGACCACTCTGAGGTTATTGAAGTTTGCAGTGCCTTTACTCTTGTCTGAAGACATCGAGAGTCAACCTTTCTACAGCAGGCAAGGCCGCATAGGTCAAAAGTTTGCCAGAGTTTGGGGCCCTATTCTGATTCTGCTTGTGTGCTGGTACAGTTGTTGTGCTGTGTATAAAATAAATCTAAATGAGTTGAATGCAAAAAGGCCGCATGGCCCTGCTGCAGGAAAGCTCTTGTTGTTACCACCCTGTTGCATTCTGCAGTGAGATCACCGCAGTGATAGAACAATTTGTGCCAAAACAACTCAGCAAGCAGGTTTTATTTCCTATAAAACGTAACTTGAGAGAAATATAATTTCAAACCAAACGACAATTCATTTTCCAAGAAGAAGAGGGTGGGTTGAAATGAGAGACACATGAATCATGCTGCCTGTATTTGGCTTCTGCCCCAATTTGAGACTAAAATCGATATGTTAGAAGGTGAGTCAAAAGAAGTAGCTGGGGCACCTTGCACTAATCAAAACCAGAAAAGGTTCCTACAATCTCTGCAAGCCTGTGATGTTCTAATAGTCAGGTTCAGAACATTTTTATAATACAGGACATTGTCTAGATTCCTTTGTTCTGATCCTGTTTTGCCTCATTGAATGAGAAGCACTTTTTAACAAAGGTGTCTGCTTTCCCAGTAAATAGTCAAACTCCAGACCCCAGTATGCAGCCAACGTATTCAGGTGGCTAAGAGAGCAAACCTGGAGAGGAAAGAACATTTCTGACCCTTGGGAATCTTCATGATATGTTTGCATTCATCCTAAGAGGGAGAAATTATGTCAAGATATTCAGGAAATAATAAGGGTTTGGTTTTTTTGGGTTTGGTTTTTTTGGTTGGTTTTTTTTGTTTTGTTTTGTTTTTGTTTTTGTTTTTTTGTTAACCAAATAGTACATTGACCTGGAAATATTGAATAAAACTTCTATAATATATTTGCTTGAAATACAACATTTTTCTGTATCTGCAGGTATCAAGTATTTCTAAGCGGTTCTCAAAAGTTGGTTTAAAATGAGAATTTTTGCTTTGCTTAGAAATTTCAATTCAAATTATGTTTGAGCCAAGACAGGCAAGAGAAAGAGAGAGGAGAGGGCAACCAGGTGTTTTTGCCATGGTAGAGCATAAAATGGGGATCTGTCAACTGGAGATATGAGCCAGTAAGCAAGTGCAGCTAGAAAAGTGCCATTTCAGCATGTTGCTCCTGTTCAGAAACAAAGTGGGTTTACACAACAGTGCCTGGAAATGGGGTCAGGTCATTTCCAGACTCAAGCTGGTTGTGTGCCATCAGCATAGAAGTATCTGTGCTGTCCTCACTGATCCTGGTAATCCAAGGCTGCTGTGTGCAGAGCCTGTTTGAGTATCTACATCTACTGCATTGGCAAGTCTCTCTACCATGTTTGGTGGAGGGGGATGACAGTCTCATTGTAACCTGGATGGTTGTAGGTCTTCTCCTTGGGAATCAATTGATCTTCTTTCCTCTTCCATTTCCAATGTTTTCTCTAATGAGGTGCCAGAGCTTTCTTTTTGGTTGCTGAAAGAGTGCATGTCACTGGTGGTCATGGCTATATTCCTCCAGAGGTGTTCAAGGGCAGAAAAGGGAAATACACCAATGGTGGTGAGTGTCAGACATAGTGAAGACCAGGAAAACTTCCAAGGTCTTTCTTGCAGTTCGTCAAATCCCTGGTTGACTTTTCCACAACTCATTCCTTGTACCTTATGAATAATACTTAAGTCAACACAGACAATTGTGGCTACTGGTAAAAACCACAGAGAGCAACTAAACACAATGGAAATGACTTGTTCCACCATTTGTTTTTACTTTGTAACAAGCAAAAAACTTCTGAAAAGAAGTGAGTCATTTTTTTCATCCATCTTGGCTTTTGTCTGCTCAACAACATGTCCTTTTTGTGTAGTTGTGGTCTTAATGTGTTGGGTTCTTGCTTTTTTTTTTTTTTTTCTTCTTTGCTTTCTTGGTTTAGGATTGTCTCCCAGTGACAACAGCTAGCACCACAGGGCTAGAACCTCGTAAAAGACAAAGCAAAACCATCATGCCTTTGGGGAAATGACTCTTCTACCTTGCCAAGAAACATGTTTGGCAGGTTTATAAGCCAAGGTGGAGTTGGAGTTCTCTGAGCCCTTCTGCCCTCCTTGAAAGATGTCAGGTGGGAAACTCAGCAAATCTAATATCTTGAGTAGTATCTTCAGGGTTGGGCGAACTGGTTCAGGTGAAAGAAATTGCAGCTCACGCTGAACCTTTGCCCATTTGTTTATGGGCTGAACCTAAATTTTGTCTTCTTGCACACCTCACAGACCTAAACCTGGAACATGCCTGTCCTCAGAGCTGAACCTTCATTGATACTGTGAAAAGTATGGCTGATATCTTAAAATCTTTCTCTGCACATCTGCGCTTCTACCCTCCCTTGAAGTTAATTATTTGAACATTAGTCGGTATTTACTCCATGCTTGCTAATGGGCTTCAGGCCTCCGTTAGAATTTACTCCCCACAGGACCACAAACCAATGTGTCCTTTGGCTTTGCCAAGAGTGTATTAGAAAGTAGGGGCTGTGGGGAAGCATGTGGTTAGCTTAAGCAGCCACTTGTCATTGTTGGAGAGTCTATGTGGTTTTAATGAGGAAAGGAATTGAATAGTCTTCCTCTGAGTTGACTCAGAAAAAATAGAGCAAGGGGCTGAGTGTAGAGGTGATGGTGGTGGTGGGTTCTTTTTGCCCATAAGGAAATCTTGGCAATTACACCTCCATAAACAATAGGTCTTTGCGCGACAAAGGAGCTCTACCATTTTCAGTTCTATTAGCCATACCCATTGCTTGAAAGGGTTACCAGATACTCAATCAGCCTTTGTCCTAGCTGCTCTAGGAGAAAGAGCAATTAACCTGATCTTGTAAAAAGCCATTTTGCCTTTTAGGGAAAAACCTTCTGAGAGGTCCTTCCGCAGGAATAACTTGTTAAATCATTGATGCCTCCCAAGTCATGTGGTGTGAGAAGCTATAGGATGGCCCCCTGATATGTAA
Source organism: Nestor notabilis (assembly GCF_000696875.1). NCBI lineage: Eukaryota > Metazoa > Chordata > Aves > Psittaciformes > Psittacidae > Nestor > Nestor notabilis. The sequence continues at coordinate 7,366 of NW_009939580.1, read as the reverse complement.
AGAGTTATGCCCAAGGAAAGGACCCTCTGTAGAAGCAGCTGAAGAGTGACTTCTAGGATATATGTGGCAGAAAGGGCTGCAGGGGACAGAGAAGTGGTAAAAGGTATAGAAGAGACAAGAAGCTTCAGGCAGAATAATCTGAGGCATTTGCTGGCCCAGCATATTCTGATGTTTATCAGCCTTGGGTTAAAATGGTGAGTGATGAAGAGCAGGGATATGTACTATGTCCCTGAAAGCTGGGATGGGCTCTAGACTGAGGATAGCTGTGTCAATTTTGTAAGTAAGCCACAATGAGCAGGACACCATAAAGATTTGTTTTAAATCAAATGAGGGATTTTGGTTCAAAGTGGCTCAAAATCCAGGCTGCTCCACACCTATTGGGTTACCTGGCAACTGCAGCTGGATCTGTAAACTTCTGCTTGTTCTGCCAAAGGGGATAGAGGCACTACTTTCTAGTTGCTCAAGCATGTAACATCAACAGCTCTTCTGAGCAGAAAAATCTTTGAGATAGCAAAAATAACACTCCTCTGGTCTTAAACTCAGCTCAGAAGATGATTCCAGGGCTCCACATGTAGCTGCTGCCCTGCTGCAAGTGTTCATAAAGCAGAGAACCTTCTGTTTATATTTTTGCTTGCAATTGGCATGGGTTTGCAGGTTATCTGAATACTCTATCTATGTCTGTATTTGCCTACTTCTAGATCTGTTGACAGTATAAAAGTGTAAATATTTTTTTCCTTGTAAGGAGATATAAGCAACTGTCTAACTATTGACTCAACTGAGGATTACTAATTTCAATAGCTAGTTAACAGACCAGCCTACACTCCAGGTGTTAAGTACAGTGCCTGCTACTTCTGAAAGGGTTCTGGGAAGGTAACAGTGGTCAGCTGCTTGATCCAAGGCTAAACCAGGGTGGAGCACAATGGTGTTCCCTTTGGGCAGGTGAATCACCTGCACAACAGAGAAGCTGGGCTGGGGGAGGGAGCACTCAATGGGATACACTATTTGAGGATGTCTCTTCCTCTCATGGCTTCCTGAAATTTACTTTACATTTAAATTGTGACAGGTAATTGCTGGATTTTCTTTCATCCTCTTAATGTGATTTTGTAAAACTTATCCAGCTAACTTGGATCTCTTTACACAGAGAGAAGGGCAGGGCAGACTGTTGTGAAGGTTTGTGAAATGTTTGCAGGGGGCTTGCCAGCCTAAATCCCACCTAGCTGAGTCATAAGAGCTTTTTTTGTCATGTGGCAGCTGTGGAGTGCATTTAAGAATTAGTTGGGTTTTATTTTGTACTGACCTATGCCTTGCTCCAAGCATAAAAGCATTAATACTGAATGTACACAGTATATGCAAGGCCCGTACCTACTCAGTAGTACTTCTACTCTAAATTTTATTTTTAGTCAGCATTGAGATACCAGCAAATGGCTCTGTAAAAATCTGTCTACTCCATTTCCCTTTGCCATAAAATTCTCTTGAGATGGGCATTGCTCTTGAGAATGTAGTGCAAGCTGTCTGTGTTTATTTGGCTTTGCTTTCTATTTGTTCTGCAACTATCTTGTGAAACACTGTGTATGCTCTTAGGCATGATTTTTTTTCCAGTTCTGCATATCCCTTTCTTTTGCACACATGCATTTAAAGTTAATTTTTTCTAATGGAAATAATGTTCCACAAAGGTCTGGGGTGAGGGAAAGGGAGGAGCTGCATGTGTGTTCTGTTCATTATGTTAGAAGCAAACGTTGATCAAATTCTGTTGGAGTGAGTTTACTTGTATTTCCATATAACAGTAGACGAGAAAAGACTTTTATTTCTGCCCTTTCTTTTTTTTTTTTTTAGTAGTTTTACCATGTTCATGGATAAAATGAGCTCAGAATCTAAATAAAAGATGTGGTGTGGGGAAATATCCGTTTAGTAGTTTGTGCACATGTCCATGGTGCTCTGTTGGTATTCCGCCTGACATACAGTGTCTCTAGATTAATGAATGTTTTTGTCAGCTTCCATGGAAAATACCCCAAACTTGACAAACCTATTCTTATTTTCTGGCAGTACTGTGGGGCATCCATTATGCCTACCAAGCATCTGTTTCAGCATCTCATTACCCATCTGAATGCACAATAATAAGTGAAAAGCATCTGGCAGTATTACAGGACCAAAGTCACGGTTGAGTTACTGGTACCCACACATTATCAAAAACTCTGTCTGCCTTGTTGTTTCACAGTATCTTTTACAAGTAAAATCTTATCATCTAGATGGACAAAACAGGGTGAAAGAAAGCAAGTCTTGTCTCTGTTTTTTCTGGTGGGGAAATAATTGCCCAGGTGGTTTCAGCACTGCATCTGAACTTGTTGGGGGGGGGGGGGACATCCGCCCCCCTCCCTTCTCCAAGGCTGAGGACAGCCATGGTGTTGATGTGACAGTGAGAGCTGCATGAACTCCACAGTCAGTGCTGGAAAGGCAAAGCTTCTTGGGGCCCTCTAGAACTGTCCAAAGACAAGAATCAGCACCTCCTGCTAACTCACCCTAGGGCTATTTAGAGCACTGAAGATTTTGATAGTTTGGATGCATAGCTTCTCTTTTCAGTAGTATAAAAGCTCCTCTCTAAGCTGGCTGGGGAGAACATGTGCTCTTCTTGACAAGAGTAAGAATCTCCTTGCTTATCTTGCTCAAAATCATCTATTTCACATTCATCATCTGAATTCAATTAAAAGTAACCTGCAGCTGTAATCATTAAGGGCTTTTTTAACTGAAATCCCTTCATCCCAGAGCATGTGGGATTTCCCCCTGCAGTTTCAAGAGCAGGTGGTCAGTGGGAAATTCCTACAGGCTCCTCAGCATAGGGTTGCTCTTAGGGGCTAGTCAGATGTGTGACTTTGCATTCATCTCTGTGAAACAGAAGATTAATTACTTCTCCTTTCTATCAATACCTGACACAAGTTATATTAAAAGGGGGACTATGGGATGCAGGCCTGTTCTTGAGTTTATACAGTGACTGGATATGCTGTTTGTAATAACCAGCCAGAGCACTGTCCCATGATTGTTTTCCAGTAAGTTTGTGCAGCATGCAGTACAGTGCAGGGACGAAATATGCCTCAGAACCATTTTGGTTCATTTTGAACATACAGAATACAAGTTTCCTGAAACACTTGTGTGACTAGCATGGTTTATATCATAAAACAATTAAAAGTGAATGGGTTTGGAGAATGTTTAAGCATTCATTCGTCATCTTCTTCTATTGTTAAAGGAAAGCTCCCTGTTAAGAACTGGGTGAGGCACTGCCTTGCAGAAATCTTCACAAGCAGCGTGAGAGATTGCAAAGTTCCCACACAGTAGAAACAAAAGCAACAGAGTCTGCAGCTCAGACTGAACTTCTGCAAAATCCACACCTCAATCATGGAGACAGGACTTACTCTAGCAGAGGAGAGGGCATTGATTTGGCTCAAGTTGTCTTAGCTTTTCTATCCTCTCTTCCTGTTTTCAGGCACTGTGGTAAAATTTCCTACGCATTTTTTTCTTTTAATTAGACCAGATTTTTGTGGAAAACTTAAGCTTCAGAGGTTTAGTTCTCCTCTCTATAGCAGAGAAAAATGTTAAAACCTATTACTGTCTTTTTACTTAACTTGGCATGTGAGGAGCAATAGTTTACCCAGAGAAAATGTGGCAAAGAAACTATATTGATTTCACACAAAGTCTTGGAGTGTTGTAGTGAAAATGAGTTTTGATTAGGCAAAGTCAAAAGCCCTTGAAATCCTCATGTGTACAATATAAGAAGTGGAGTCCTTCTCTTGCAATTTGTCATCGCTGCAAAAATGTGAGCGCTTGGTACCTCTTTCACTGGCTTTGAAAAAGCTTTGGATTCAAGAGCTGCTGTTAGGGAAAAGGCTTCTACTGTGTGATGGCTTACTTGGCAACATGGTCTTTCTCTGACCCATGGGCCAAGACAGAGGCACACTGTGCCTCTCCCACCCCACTCAAATAAGAGCCTTCAGTGTGGAGCAATTGCTCCCCAACGCATTCTGAATTTGGGATCTGCTTGCTCCACGCTCCTTCTTTTTGCAGCTTAAGAAGCTGTATTTCTACTTCAGCTAGGGAATTCTGTCTCCTCCTTCCCCTGCCTTCTCTTCTTTTAAGGCAACATTAAGAAATGATACTAACTTAAAAAGATATTTGGCATCTAAAATAACACACCCATACTGGAGCTTGTCCAAATTTACATCTCCAAAGCAACTAATCCTACAACCCACTGATGACTTTTTTCGGTGAGAGGGTGGATGTCCCTGAGGCCCTGGGTTACATCCTTGTGGCCACTCCCTGGAGCATGGTGCAATGTTCAGCTCCTATTCAGAAGTGTGTCCCTCCAAAAACCCAGCTCTGGTAGGTAGTTTCATTGCAGTGATTGTGGTTGCAATTGGAGCTGCAGAGCAGCTGGAAAACACCTTGTGCCGCTTGGGTTTTGCAGGACTTCACCTGCATATGCACATCTGCTTTGCAAGTCACCAGGCCTGCTCTTCCCTTGCAGCATGGGGTCTGGGGTGTGAGCCCAGAGCTACTTCCTTCTGCAGCAAAACCAGCAGTGCTATTTCCCTCTCGTGCAAGTGGGAAAGAAAAGCTTGTAAAGTGAGTGTATTCCCAGGCTCTCTTCCTTTGCTGCTGGGACAGATCGTGAAATTTTTCAGTTTTAGCAACAGGTGAGTGAGTTCTGTGATTGGCAGACAATGAAGTCAGATTTCCTAAAGCTTTGTCTGGTGTTAAATGCAGGGCTGGGGTTTTTTTGTTTGTTTTGACAGAACTTTCTTTCCCCTACTGCATTATATTGAGTCTGCAATGCAATAATAAGCATTATAAATCCACAGTAGAGAGATCCTGTGATGAAGGAATGGATTCCATACTGTCTAATAAACTAGTCTCCCCCATTGGTACTTCTCCTACATCCTAGTTTTATAAATGTTCTCATTTAGATTCTCTGAAATCTGCTAAGAGCTGAATTACTTCTTGCAGCCTTCCCTTCAAAGAGCACAGGGCACTTGTGTTTTCTATCTACCTGGCCACCAGGCAGCATAAAATTTCTAGGAAGGTATTGAGTACTTTCCCGAGCATCTGTCAGCAGCAGTGGGAACTGGCCAGTTCTGAAAGCAAGGAGAGTATGGATGTTGTAGAGGGAGAAGAGGAAAAGCACACTGTCAATTTTAATTTTTTTTTTTTTAAAGCTTTCTTGCAAAGGCACTACCACTTCCTCACCTCCTGGTGAAACTTTTGTAAGGAGAGGTGGAAGCCCAGCATCCTGGTGCTGTTAAAGTGAACCAGACCCCCAAAGAAAGGCATTTTAACAGCTCTCTGGAGTTTCTCTACACGTGCTTACAAGGATGCAAGTGGGAACACATGCTGCTTTCTTGCACCTGAGGAAATGGCTCAGATATTACAGGTCTGTCTCTCTATAATGGCTTGCGGTCCCTGTCCTGTTCCTCATGTTCACTCATTCTTAACTACCACCACTGCATGTATATCTTATACAGAATGATTTCTATTCATTGATTCCCAGAAGGTCTTATCAAGGAAGAAGAGCTGCAGCATGTGAATGTGGTTGGCCTACAGACCTTACCTGAGCCAAGGAGTGTCTCCCTATTACAGCTATTCTTTGCTACTTTCCATCTCTTAATACCTCTCAAGGGATGTGTATACATATCTAGTGCTGCTTGAATCCCAAGCTACAAGGCTTTATGGAACCATCCAAAGAAGTCTAGTAATGTCCCTTTACCCTGTGCTGATGACATGGCAATTTCAAATGACTTGAGCATTTCACATTTTTGTGTAATCTCCTTAATGTGGGGACACTTCGGGAGCTCTCAGGTTGCAGGGAGTTCAGGGTAATTTTAACTTGTTGGAACACTACAAGTTTCCACAGATGTGAGCATGAAGTTTTGGGGGTGTTTGGAGCCGCAGTATTGCCTGTGAAATGAGTGTGTGTGTGTGGGGATGCAGCAGGTCCATTTGTCTTTCTCCTAGGGCAGGCATTTACTGAATAAATAAGGACATTGGTTGGCACCTAACAGCTGCCTTGAAGAAATAAAGATGAAAGTGTGCCAGGGAGATGGGCATGTGCTCATTTGCAAAGGTGACATTTTAAATTGGACTGAATAGCAATGCTGTCTGCAAAAGTTGGTGTAGTCATTTGCTGGACAGTTAGATTTTATTTTACAAGGTTACTATTCAGTCATGTTTTATTGGCAATGAATTGACACAAAGATTATTATACACACTCTGAAATGCTTACCTGTTCTTTGATGCTGCTGATCTATAAACAGTTATAGAGGCAGGGAGATTCTTTTCCTTCTCTTGGGATTTGTAAAATATTACAAGAGAAAAGCTATTTTAGCATGGTAGTTCCCCACCCTGAGTTCCTTGTGCATTGTATGTCCCAGTGGTGGTTTTGGTTTTTTGTTTGTTTTTGTTTTTTGGGGGGTTTTGCGTTGTGTTTTTGTTTGGATGGGGGTTTTTTGTCTTTTTTTTTGTTTTGTTTTGTTTGTTTTTCTTTTTTTTTGTGTTTTGTTGTTTTGTTTTATTTTTTTTGGGGGGCGGAGTGTGGTGGTGGAAGCGTTTGTAGTGTTGATAATCTGGTCAAGCTTCAAAAGAATCAATGGATGAGCAAAGACATAAAGAAGTTTTCATAAACAAAACAGCTAAGCAGATGAGGACTCCAGCCTCAAGAAAGTGAGGGTCAGAGGAAGTATGTTAGGAGGCAGCCGACTAGTGAGTAGCATGGAGAAGGTTATCTAGATCCTTTGTGCTCTCACTCTCAGGAGCTGGAGTATAGAAATAGACTGGTGGCTACTGAGTGCGTAGCAACCCAAAGAAGACAATGTCTAAAACTTGCAGGTGTGGAAGTTCTTTCCCCTTAGCTGAGTTGCTCTTCTTGGCTCACTGATACCAAGTTATACAGTGTAACTACTCAGAGGAAGCTGTCAGTACAAAAAGATAGGTGACTGGGCTACTAAATGCAACATTAACATCTCTTGGGGTCTCCTAGAGCTGGAAAAAAATTACAGCCTGGTAAAGTGCTGCAAGCAGGGACCTGGGGAGCATGGTGTGCTGTAACACCCTCCCTTAACCCAAGGGTGTGCTTGATCCCTCTCCCTTAAACTTCTGTTCAGGGTCAGACAGAAAATATGGGAGGTGAATTGTCCTGTTTTCAGCTACAGGATAATGAGGCTTGAAAGGCACCAGCTCACAAGAAAGATACTGCTGTGACTGAGATTCCACCATCTTTCAGTGGAAGCTGTATATGACTGAGCAGAACCTCCATGTCCTTCATCCTTTAGCTGAAGCCCAGGGCATAGGGGTTTTTGCTTGTGTCGTGGTTCAAGCCCAGCCGGCA
>NW_009939579.1:263-2607 GCF_000696875.1 Nestor notabilis | reverse complement strand
TGGGCACCCTGTGCCAGCGCCTCAGCACCCTCCCAGGGAAGAGCTTCTGCCTCAGAGCTCATCTCAGTCTCCCCTCTGGCAGGTTAAAGCTGTTCCCTTTCTCCTGTCCCTGCAGGCCCTTGTCCAGCTTCCTTGTCCCTGCTGTGCTGTTGCCCCAGAGTTGGATCAGGACTGCAGGGGGGGTTCCCCAGAGCGCAGCCCACGGGGGGTTCTGAGCTGTGAGCACCCACTGATGGGTTATGTTAAACTCTTCTCAGTGAACATCCCCACGTCCTCCCCTCAGTCATTCTCAGCCACCCAGTGCAGTGGAGGGGAATATTTGTTTTTATGAGCTTGGGGCTTTGCTTTTGTGGTACATGGAAATTGGGGAAGGAATGGAAACACTTTTTCCTCTCACTTGCAGATACCGGGAATGGATTGCAATGAGATGCTAACAAAAAAGAATCCACATGTCTTATGGGAGAAGGTGGGTGTGTTGAGCACCAGCCCAGATATTAGGTGATGGCTGAGGCTGAGTTCATGCAGTAGCCACAGAGAGTGGGATGGCAGCAGAAGGGTGGCTGCCTTTGGTGGCCTCTGATAGCACATGCTTCGTTCTGGGGACTGCCCATTAAACAGCTCCTGCTGTGTTGGAAGAGAAGGTGCAGGCACATTGTGTGCAGGGCTCCTCTCTGTGCGCTGGGACCTGCAGACCAGCACCCCCATCCACTGAGGGCTTTTGGGAGACTGCATTCAACTCCATGTGTGAAGAGGATGTCCAGGGAAGCTGGTGCTGGAGGGGTGGATGATGTGGGCTGGGCAATAGGTTGTGCATCCACATAACCTGTAATAAAGGCCTTAAAATGCTGATTTGTAAACCTGTATGTGGCTGCAGTAAGGAACTAAATAAACTATTGTTTGGTGTGCACTTTGTGAGGGATTCCCTTCCCAGCATATGGAAGAAATCCCAGATGTTCAGTTGGAGCCAGGTGGGATTCCTGTGTGCTACATACTGTCCACAGCAGTGGTGCAGAACCTCTACGTGGTGGTTGGGTTGGGTTAGGAGCAGGGGATACCTTTTGTTTTGGGTCATCTAACCTTTATGTCAGCCATTAAGGGCAAATGAAGACTTGGAAGGCCACAGTTGGGACAAACCCTGTGGTCAGCACTGTCCTAAATGCAACATATGCCCACCATGAGTAGCCAAAGCTATCTTGTAATTAATTACAACTATTGTAATGAAGACACAATTATCTTAATTACAATAGTTGGACTCTTGAGGAGTCCTCAACACTAAAGTCAAGTTTTGAGGATGAATGTGATTACAAGTGATGCTGATTTTGAAACAAGTGGAATCTTTGAACTTTACTCCAGACATTTTATGGCACAAACTGCTAAATATACTAGGACTGTCAGTCCCAATTAAACTGACATGGTTCAATACCAGGAAACCAGGGGCCTGAGCAGTGTGACCCTTCATAAGAGTCCATTTAGGTCAAATGTGTTTAATAATTAACTTGGTTGCTCTTCAGACCCCACCAGCTGAAGACCAAGGGGTTCTTCCTCTCAGGGGAGCTGTGGTGCTGGTGGCACTGAAGTCTATGGGTCCTCCAGCCCCCAGTAAAGCCCTTTTGTGTCGTGAACAAGGACCAAGAGCAATGCTGGTGGCTCCATTGCAGAGCTCCCTGTGTGTAGCACCAGCTTTCTGTCCTGGCTTTTTGACTGTGGGAGCAGGGGCTGTGTATTTGCACTTTGGGAGTTACAGACCTCATTCTGCTCCTGGGCTCTGCTGGGGTCAATTCTCTGCTGTTCCTTCAGTCTTTGGGTGGCTTTGAGCTCTCTGAGCTTTATGGTTTGAGTTTTTACTTTTACAGCAGCTGAGGTATCTCCAGAGTGTTTCTGGATGACTTTAGTCTCAGCAACATATTTTACAGTCACCATCTCTATATGGAGCGTTCTGGTTTCAGGTTAGCAGCGTAGCACTGGTTGTACAGGGAGGGTGAGAGGGGCTGGAAGTGAGCTGGGTTCTGGGACCCCTGACCTGGGCCGGGTGACCCCCCCGGGGCCGGGCTGGTGCCGGGGCTGCACTTGGAGGTCGCCCATGCTCAGGCACATCCTCCACGGTGACGTGCCCACCTTGGCCTTGGTCCAGACAGGTTTTGGGTGGCTGCTTGTTCCTTCTCTGCTCACTGAAGCTGAGCTCGGCTGGATGGTAAACCTTCAAACAAGATCAGCGGGATCACAAACCAGCTTTCAGACAGCGTGAAACATGGGCTCCACAATGACCTGCACAAAGTGAGCTCCGGAACGATGCCACCCCTGATTTGGCCCCTAAAACTCCACCTGCGTACTGCACCTCCCGTGA
>NW_009939579.1:0-225 GCF_000696875.1 Nestor notabilis | reverse complement strand
GCTGGTGCTGGGCATCACTGAAGACAGCGCGCTCCAAAACAGTGCCACCAACACCACGGCGTTTCAGCAAACATCAAACAGCAGCACAAGATACCGCAGGGCTGAAGAGCTACAAGAGACAAAACAAACCCCAGAGAACTCACCCAGGTGAAACCAAGAGCTCAATGAGCTCCCTCATCAACCGCGGTGCCTCGTATACCCAGGTAACACCCGCGGTGCCGACCG
>NW_009939578.1:21938-38877 GCF_000696875.1 Nestor notabilis | reverse complement strand
GCACCAGCCGCTCCTGCCCCGCGAAGGAGAGACCCGCGCCAAGCAGCACCGCACACGGGATACTCCTAACGCACAGCAAAGGGATGGAGACAACACACTGCAGGAACGTAGGTTCAGGAGAAAAAAATCCTTGTGTTTTGTTTGTGAGGGTTTGGGAGCCGTTTGTTTGGTGGGGTGGTTGTTTTGGGTTTTGGTTGTTCGGGTTTGTGTTTGTTGTTTGGGGGTTTTAGGAGTTTTTTGTTTGGGTTTTTTTTCAGGCTTTAAAAATAAACGTCCCTGAAAATACATAAAAGTGGCAAGACTTGTGAACTGCAGCGTCAGTGGTCTGCCACAAAAATGCGACTGCCTTTCTGGAAGACTGAGCTGGTATTTCGACAAGGGCTGCTTAGGATACCCCCTCTGTACCCAGCTGGAATGCGCCTGTCAGTGCACAGCTTTTTAAACCTGCAAAGTAACTGCTAAATAAGTTCTTAAGTAAATTTTAATGCTTATGTCTCCTGGCTCCTCCTGGCAGAACAGACCCATTAACTCAAAGCCACATCGTAACACAGGGAATTCTACAGTCAGCTCAGAAATGCAGTTTAATGCACTGGGATGTTCAGGAGATTGAAGATAACCATACAAGCTATGTACTGTATATACCAGCGGAAACACTTCATTAACACAGAAGGAAGGTGACCAAGTTTTAACAACGTCTTCTAAAAATTCTTACCTGGGCTCTTGGGTCTTACCTATCCATACCAGAAAACAGCGAAAGTAGGACACAAAGATTTCCTCCCAAGAGGTTAAGGAATGATCCAGTAACTACTGACTTTCACTTACTTAAACCCAACAATGAGGTATCATCAGTACCTGAACTAGCTACACACTTCAGTCATGTTCAGGTATGCTCTTTAATGGAAGATTAAAACAATACTGAGAGAACGTAAGAGGTGGTCAGAAAATAAACCAAAATGTCAATGTTCTAGAAGATCTTACTTGAGAGAAGTTTGCCTCTCAGCTGTGCTTTACCTTCTTCTGCTGCGCTACAAGTTTAACACACTCACCCTGCTCCGCTTTAGAAAAACTGCTGTCCGGGACTAAAACTGCCAAAAAGATCACCTCACCCACAGACTGTCCAGGAGGATGATTTCCAGCACTGTGTGAGAACAGCGTCAGAGGTTACATGAGAGACTCTGACCCACAGAAGGGCTTTATCCAAAGATGGTGCTGGCTGATCTCAATGGTGACCAAGACAGGGGAGGTCCCAAAAAAGTGCAAAAATGCCAGTGTCATTCCATCTTCAAAAGCAAGCCAGAACTGTCCACAGAACTACAGGCTGACCAGTCTAATTCTGGTCTTTGGAAAAGTCACAGAGCAAGACCCCTGTATGAGGAAAAACAACATAGTGTGCTTAGCCAAACAACTTAGATGAGTAAAAATTGGTTGGATGATTGGCTTAGGGATAGTACTCATACTCTACCATGGCCACAGTAACAGAGTGAACTACAGGGGCCCTACCTGTGACCCATCCTGCCTAACAACTTTATCAGTGACCTGGGAGGAGCCACTCCTGTCAAGTTTGCAGCTGACACCTAACTGAGGGGATGTGCTGGAAAGCAGAGCTGCCATCCAGAGGCATGCTGGAACAGGGCCTCGTAGTTCAGCACGGAGAAAGTCAGAGCCCCAGGCAGTGGTCCCGGCTAGACACTGCTCCCCCTGGCAGCAGCTCTGCAGTAAAGTCCTTGGGGACCTGGGGAAGAGTGAGCTGCACCCTGGGGCTGGCAGCAGCAAAGCCAGCAGCATCTAGGGACGAGCACAACCAGGAGATGGGGGGAAGTGATGATCCACCTTGACTCAGCACTTCTTATATCACACCTAGGTAAGACACAAAGTCCTCTGGTTTGCGCTCCCCCAGGAGCTCTCAGGACACTGCCAAAGTGGAGTGAACACATCAGAGACACAGCGGGATGCTTAGGGGCTGGAGCACCTCCCCAGTGAAGGGACCCTGAGGGACAAGGCTGCTTCAGCCTGGAGAAGGGAAGGCTTTGGGGCACCCCAGAGCTGCCTTCTCCTGCCTACAGGCAAGTAGGTCACTGACAAGACAGAGCCAGGCTTTGTCATGGTGGCTAGATGACACAGAAGAGGCACAAGCTGAAACAAGACAAGTTCAGACTGGAGATAAAGGTAAATCTTTCTCCCTACCAGGACAGTGCAGCAGCAGCATAGGTTGCCCAGAAGAACACTGACTGCATAAAGCTCTGAGCCACGTGGTCTGACTTCCTCACTGTTCCTGTTTGAGCAGGAAATCAGACTGATTTCTTCCAACCTTAACTGTAGCGTGAGACTTTCTACAGTGCTGTCAAGCTTCAATACAAAACTGAAGGTCTAGTGAGGTCTTTAACCTTGCATTTACATAAATCTTGCCTGTTAATTTAAAAGGTGACCAGAAACCCACTGTCAGGGAAGAAAAACACATACAAGTTCGAAAAACCTACTAATTTGGATCCACAAGCCTGCATGGTATCATCTTCCACTGTTCTGAAGACTAGGAGGAAGGGCCTTCATAAGTACCATCACACTGCTGGTTATGAGTGCTCATCAGAAGCACGAAGAGAACTGCAGGAAGCAACAACAAAAAGTCACATGTGCCATAGCTCAGTGCTGCTCCACCTGCAGTCAGTATAAAACACAAATTCAATAAAATCAGTACTGGATACAAAACATACAGGTTTTTTGGATCTAAACCTAAGTTCATTGTTTTAAATATATGGAAAAAAAAATCAGTTCCATAGACCACAGAACTTATCAAAGGTGGAGTAGAAATGAGTAGACCTGCATTCACCTTTATCAAAGAAAACAGGAAGCAGATGTGCTGCTGGCATGTGGAGTGATAGCGGAGCTCCTGTGTTAGCAAACAAAATTGCCCATGCAGCAGCAAGAGGTACATCACAACTCAAAAAACAGCGCAGGGCATGTGAGAGTTTCCCTAAACCACCCAACTCATTAGCAGAAACCTGATGTTTGCTTTTAAAAAGGTTTGCTCTGCATAGTCTTCATGCCAGGGATTACTGAATTTCAGTAACGGAAGACTGATTCTTATATAAGTAAACTGATTAAAACTTGTAGCATGTACAAAGTTCTTTTGATGAGAAGTGGCGTATGAAACAGCTGTTAATCCTCCAATCTCCTTCTTAGGAGGGAGGGAAGGTTCAGAGAGTGCAGTCAGCTAACAAGCACACTCTACAGCAGTCAGAAGAGGGAATGTGAGAAAGTTACTAGTTTCCAAGATGGCTGTTAGTTGCAGAAGTCTCATACTACTTCTCTTCCCTTACTCTTTTCCCCTTTTCTTTTTTCTTTCCTAGTTACAGTAAGTTTTCAGGTATTCTAAATACACCAATGAAGAACTCCCATCTGTGCATGTGATAAAACAGCTTTATATAGAGCAATACCGAACAGTATGATGGCCACTGGTTGAAATGAAACTTCCACTTCCCTTCTTCCTTCTACCCATTCACTTTTCCTCACTCTTTGCCTCCCTCCTCCAGCACACAAGCAGTGTATCAGACCATTACCTACTTTATTTTACTATCTACTGATAATTATGCATTCCGTCCTAATTTATAGCTCTCCTGCAGCTGCAAGATTGCATTGGGCAGAAACCTTTTGTCTGGCTGGGCTACCACAGCCTTTAGAGCACACCACGGCACATGTTGACTGCCAACAAACGTTGGGGACCACAAGACCTCATTTCAGGATGTCAGGACGAGGTGATCAAATCCAGTTCGACTCCGGATATGAATAAAAATCCATGTGCACAACCCAGCTCTTTCCAAGCCCGGCTTTCCCACTACAATAAAACAATGGGAAAATGAGGATTTTCCATGATCTTTCCTGTTATACATTCTATCTTCTGTTCTTCAGAAATTCCAACATAGTTTGGTTGGGGTTTGGGGTTTTTTTAATTCTCTTAGATGATGGAGATGTGTAGTTCAAAATACAAGAGCACAAATCATTGACACAGCACCAACATTTGCACACAAATCCTGGGCAGAGTGAACAAGCACACTACAGTCAGTGAATAAAACTTAAAGATGGTTTGCTGTCCCACTGCTCCATTTTGGCAGTATGCCATTATTTCAATTAATGTGTGCATTTCTGGCCTTTGCTGAACTCTCTGCACACTGTACTATGCTGGATGCTGCCAGAGGGCCAGCTGGTGTCATAAACACTAACTTCAGATCTGGAATGACAAAGAAACATGTCTGGTAATGACGTTAACTTGTCCTTCGTAAGTCTTTTGACAGTGAAGGCAATGGCAGTGCAACAATTTTTAACCCACACAGGACAAATTAGAGCAAATCTAGCTGTCTTTAAAAAGACATCTGTCATACAGATCTGTAGACTCTGAAACATTACCTGTTGCAGAAATCTGAACAAGGCAAGGGAATTTCTCATTACAAGCACAAGGCTGCTAGCTTGGTAAATGTAATTCTACCACTGCTTCTACCACAGAGTGGCTCTATTAGAACACTTAAATATTTCAAAGATAGATGCTGTTTTAGATATCCAACATGCGACACTCGAGTGTGACTTCAGGAAGAACTAGTTACTGTTACAGTCAATGTTATGGATCCATACAGGGAATGAATGGCACATTCTATGAGGCTAAGAATTCTGGGGGAAAAAATTAATTCTAGAGGAAAAGAAGTAAATATAAGTCTGAAACTGACACTGAGTTATGACATAGTTTAGACTTCAGCTACTCTGTGCTTTTTTCCATAACTGAAGAAATTTTACAACTTCACAAACAAATAAATGAAATTCAGCATTTGTGAAGTACCCGGACAGAGTAGCCATGATGGCCACAGAAAGACCCACAAAAGCAAAGTCAAGGTGAACTTTCAGAAACCTATCCACAAAATTCTTCAAACATAAAAAACAAAAACCAACTGATCATTACTTGTATGGACAAGTTATTGATTAAGTGGTAGGAAACAGAGGGGTAAGAGTAAGCAGTCAATTCCTGTAATGAAGGAAGGCCACTTTCAAGATTTCTCAACGATATGTGACAGATTTGCTGTGGCTAAGGTGAGCAGTAAACAACATCCAGTTGTTCAAACAGTACAGACTAAAGATCCACAGAGGGACACCATGAGACTGAATAGACAGCAGAATAGCAGGTGACGTCCTAATAAACTAATGGGGTTTAAGCTGACCATTAAATTACTCAGGAATAAGATTCTGGGTTATGATAGTCTCAGGAAAATAATAGTTTGGTCCTTGATAGTTCTCAAAAAAATAAATCAAGTGTTAGAAGGACAGGAACATTATCAAGACATTGTATGAATCTATGTCTTGATCTAACCATGTTTATTCTGAACGCTACTTTTTCATTACCCTTACCTCGAAAAGGGTAACAGAACTGGGAAACGTTCATACAAGAACAAAAAAGATGATGAAAATATGGAATAGCTTTTCCTTCAAGAAGCACTCTAGGCAATCTTAGGTTTTTCGTTCCAGAAAAGAGAATTTTTGAGAGCTCTGACAAATTTACAAAGCTTTTAAGTTCTAGAGGGTGGTGGTACCAAGTAACTGCACACTGTCCCTCCCAGTACAAGGGTTAAGAGTCATTGAATTAAGCTCATCGGAGATAGCTTCAAAAAGGACAAGACATGGTATATCATGTATCTGATAGTTCACTTGAAGAACCACCAGCTTATTGACAAAGGAGGCTCTGCATTCTGTCTGACTTCACAAAGAAACCAGACATATTTGGAGATGAAAATCTACTTAATAAGGACATAAACCACAACTAACTCTGAAATTGCCTGCCCTTAAAGGAACTGGAAACTTGTAAGATACCAGGTAATAGTTGCACATACACTTTTCCTGTTCTTACTCCTCCATAGGCATTTGTTTATGGCTATTGTAAAACATGTTGCTGGTCAAGAGGCATATTTGGACTGACCCAATATGGCCATTTCTGTGTTACAATTCTACCTTCAGAGAAGTGTTCAAATGGCAGAAAAGAACATGAGGCAACACCACCTAACTCTGTTTTTCTCCACAACTGTTAACAGCAGCTAATTAAATTACCACCACCCATCCTGTGCAATGAATGACTCATGGGTCCTATGGGGAAAGGAAGAGGGAAAATAGTGCAATGTAAGTAATTAAAGACTACACCAAAACACACATGAAACACAGAAGGCGAATTAGGCAGGATTAACTTGGTTGAACATTTCCCAAGGTATGATAGCTTGTCTTTGTCACCAGACAATTCTCATGTCTCCTGTGAACAACTCCTGTTTCTAAAATGGCATAGGTAAGTTTCCAATTGTGTGGAAGAGTCTGATATACACGTCTTCTGATGGAGAATGCCACTCATACATCAGAATCAGTGGAATGGAATATGTGAAGAATTTCGCCTGATTCTTTGGAAAGAGACACTGTGTAAAGCATCAAAGACATCACTCTAAGCTAAACAGTCTGACCCTGTACTCAAGCAGATACAGCAGCACTCAAGCTACGTTCTAGCAGCTAAGCTGGGCAGCCATACCTCTCTCCATCCATTCCAGGCAGATCAAAGGTGCATATGACGATAGCTATAGACGTTATTGAACAAGAAGCAATCAGATGTCAGCACATTGACAAGTTAGTGTTTTGTCATTGATATCAGAACATCACACACATCCCTGCCACTTACAAAGATACTGCTGTAAAAGTCATTCTGTATCTTCTGCACTGTATCATTACCAGAAAGTGATGGCTGATTATGTGTTAAACCTGAGCAGCGTTTACCCATACTTCTATCTGTCAAATGACAGGTGAGATTATCTTTTTTTTTTTTAATACTGGATTCTTTCCTAGGACAGAATCTTCAGAAGAAAGTAGAAAATACTAAACAGGGATGAGTTTCACAAAAGCTGATGGTTTTAGGGATCCTGTTTTAGTAGGAAGAGCAAAATACTAATTTCCAAATAAGTTTCTATGTTTGATGGTGGCTGCCAAATGTACAAGGGAGAGTTGAAGTATACATGTATAGGACTACGAATTACTATTTGTAGGTTACATTGTGAAAACCTGAAGTTTAATGTCTTCTCTAAAGATTTTTTGCTGTTCAGTGCAAATATGATTTAAATACCTATATAACTGTTTAATCCTTGAAATGCTAGTAAATGCTTAACTCCAGAACTATTTTGCAGCATAATGTTCCACTAAATACTATGAAAAAAATGTGCAACATTTATTAAACGGAAAAAAAAAATAATCTGAGATCTACTGTCTGTCTGTTTTTTGAAAAAGATGATCCAGGAGCATCTGACTTATCATCTCTACAAAAATTATTAATTTTCCTCTGTAACGTCACTACTCTTAGAAAGGATTCCCAGAATCTGCAGTGGCCTCTGAAATCAGATATTCAGAGACATTTAAAAAATGACAAGTTTTGTTTTCAGAGAGAGCTGAAAGTATTTTATTTCAATAGAATTTTTAGACGAGAGATGGGAAATAACTTCTGTCACACTTTCGGTAAAGGAGCAACAGTTATTTATCTCACTCTATCACTATCACATTTTTGGCATCCATGTTTGCTTTTTCTAAAGAAAATACATGGCTACTAAGCTTTATCCAGTCTGCTTTCCTGAATTGTCATAGTTTTGCTACTTCTCTGTTTGCATGTAAAGCTAACATCCTTGAAATATTTTGTGTACGCACAGATGTGCACACACACAACCCCATGGTTCTGGCCTTCACATGTAATTATTTCACTCAGCATGCATTCATGCTGCACTAGTCATTTATTTCAAATTCACTAAGACACAAAGCACTTCATTTTCAGATTTCTCCTTCAGAACTCAGCTAATTTGTTCTCTTTTTAATTGCAACATACCCAATTTGGGGGTTTCATTAACTATCTGCATTGAAGCACTATCTAGGAAATCTCTTTGTATACAGTTTAGACAACTGAATTGATTTACAACTCAACTGGTTTACATACCAAGACTATGTCAGACCATGTTTTTATAACACTGAATTCAATGTCATCTACAAGAGCCCACTTCCCATACTAAATTACAGCTTTGAAATAGTATATTGATATTGTAACTTATGCCCCAGTCTGTCCAACTTCTGTGTACCTGATTATTTAGTATCTGCTGAAAGATTAAGCAACATTTTAATTTTTACTCCCAGAGTCTGTCAATCAACAGATTCAACAATATCAAGCAAGATTTAAAACACACACAATTCACAACAGCTAATTAAGTACTACTATTATCCAAGGAACAATTTTCTACCCTTATATAGCAAGAGCTCAGCCACTTCAGGACAAGGGAGTGAACGTATACACCTACATCCAGAAATTGCAGTTGTTTCTCAGTCTCCTGGCCTGGAAGAAACAAGCTGCTACTAGCAGTTAAAGACAAGCAAACTAACCATTGGCAATGTAAGCCCTTGCTAGACAGTGCCATGGAATGAAAAGGACTATTTGAAGACAGACACATACAAAGGACCAGCTGAGTCTGCAAATTTTTTTGATAAATGCTGTTACAAAACACAGTTATGGTATCAAAGAGAACACATAATCTTTGGTTCTTTTAAATTTTCCATGAACTTATGGAAGAGGCTTGAAGACATCAGGAAAACGAAACTAACGACAGATTTAATAGCTGAATGGCCACTTGAAAACTAAAGGCAAAGAAGGACCACAGTGTCTCCAGTATCCAAACCCACACTCCTGGAAAGGAAAAGGCAATCACAAGCATTTTCTCACACAGGAAATCAGTGGTTTCTAATCACTGTCCCAAACTCAGTAGGATTTTTCTCAGCAGTTTTACATGAAACCACATGCACTGTGAGTGGCAGTGTCTTCTCAGTTTTAATCAGCAAAGACTGGTTTGCTGCAGTAGCATGTCAAGCCATCAGTCAACATCCACATGCTATGGAAGCATTCAATCTTCATGCACTAGCTCTGTAGAATGTGTTTTTTGTGACCAGTCATGCAGCACACACAGTGAGCAGCAAGAGAACCGAAGCAGAGAGCAATTTAACAATACGTGGTATGAAACAGTCAAATTAGCAACGCACAAGCATTACCAAAATAATGACTGGAGGTCAGGCAGAAAAACAGATCGTGTTCAGCTGAGTAGTTTGCTTGCAACAAGTATCATCACTGCTTCTGGTAAAAATTCATTCTCCAAACAAAGTGCAATTATGCTATAGCTAAAAGATGGAAATGATCACCAAAGTATTTCAATACATTAACCTGCATACCTTCGATTTTATTTAAATATTACTTAAAAATCAGACCCCAAGAGTTCAATTACACTAAATTACTTCAGCCATCAGAAGACCCAATCCAGCATCACAAACTGACAACTGGCAGTATAACAGTATTATCAACACCCAAGTTTTTCATTTAGGGCACAGGGTAGATAAAATAGGTTGCCCAGTGGGCAATCCACCTCCCAACAGACTGGAAATGAAAGAAGCAACACACCTGGACAGTCTGACCTTGGAAAAAAACGTCTTCTTGATCTCAGATCTACCAGTCAGGTTGACTCCAGTCATGTGGAACTGAGACCAGGTAACACTGAGACCACTGTCCACCCTTCTCCACATTTCTCCCAATACTTCAGAAAAGGGTACCATAAACTAACCAAAGCACCTTCTCCAAATCCCACACATAACCAGGTAAATGGCTGAAACACAAATACCTCCCAATCCCTTTAATTTTTTATTTTTTTTAAATATAAAGCTACAATAATTATCAGATTTCATGGAAAATTTCTCTGAGCTGCACATTATCAGCTACTGAGAACCACAGCCTTAATTTAGGGAAATTTTTTACTCACTATATATTGAAGAAAACCAAACAACTGTGCACATTTGAAAAGCTATGAATAAGGGCTCACAGAAACTTCAGAAAGCAGTACAAGAGGTATTCAGCACAATTTGAGTACAAGGTAGAAAACACTGCTGGTAAATCAAAAATCAAGCATTGTGCTGACTCTTTCCACTTTCAGTGTGAACACAGGACTAGACAGGATCACTGTTGAGTCACTGATTTCCATCTTCCACAAGAGCAGATATCCACATAAAGATCTGAGATGGACTAGGTCGAACAAACTTAAACATCCACTTTATCCTGTTCTGCCATCCCCTGCACACGTTGTGAGCTGCAAGTCATCTCCCAGCTCCCCATAGTAAAGATTGCCAGTGTAAAAATTTCTAAGCCACAAAACCAGTATTTCTCCAGAAAATAACCAGGAGAAATTGCCAATGTTTTGAGCTTGCCCAGACCAGAACAAATTTTTCAGGAACAACTTTCTGAGTCAGGAAATGTAGTAGAAAAGACAAAAATAAGTAAGGAGCCACAGAGAACTTTAAGAGGAACCATTATCCAAAAAAAAAAAAAAAAAAAAAAAAGGGGGTAGGGAGATTAGGAATCTTCATAGAAATTGCTGCTAACATCTCGCAGACCCGAGACTTGAGGCAGCAAGCACTAAATTTGTAACAATTAGAAATAAAAGAAGTCACCACAGAACAGGCAAAGGAAGGAGGAGCGCGCTCTGGATGCACATTACATAAACCTCCTTGGTCTCAGAATCCTTCACAAAAGCCCCTGTATATACACAATAGAGGGGCAGTAGCGCAGAATGACTTTGATTCACAGACAAAACAGCTTAGCTTGTAACACAAGAGACCTTTTCCATTAAGACACAGTTCAACAAGCAGAAAGCTGAAATATATTATGTCATCAATGCAAGAGACTGAGTGAAGCAGAAGCTGAGCTACAGACATGTGTCCTGGGTTCAGCTGTAACAGTCACTATTCTCCTTCCTAGTAGCTGACACAGGGCTGTGTTTCAGCTTTAGCCTGAGAACATTGCTGATAATACACCAATATTTCAGTTGTTGCTCAGCAGCACTTACTCTGATCAATGACTTTTCAGTCTCTCATGCTCTGCCAGTGAGGAGAGGCACATGAAGCCAGGAGGAAGCAAAAGTAAATACATAAATCCCTAACACCAAGCAAAGCAAATGTGTAAGACAATGCACTTGCCAGCACTTACAGAAAAGGTGATATGGCTCCCCTTAGTGATATTCAGACATGAAAGAGGTAGGCGTTATGAACTAGTCCTGACTAGATAAAGAAACCACTTCTGCTGAAGCAAGATGGTCCATGGGAGAAGGAATTAGAGAGGAAATTAGCAAATCTGTATGGTTAGCCAAGCACAGTATTGCTCTGAGAATGATCTCAAATTTAACCAGTAAAAGCAAATGGGTGGAACAAAGAAGCATTAGTTAACTTTAACCAGTTAGTTAAAAAGAAAAGCTAGTTAACTTTAGAGAATAAGAGAATATAAAACTTACAGAATACAAAAGAATAAAAACATACAGTGCCTCTTGTGTAGTAACACCACTCAAAATGAGAAACAACTTGATACAAACTATTCTGCTGACAAAAAAAAAAAAATGAACAAATAAATAAAACCAGCCAAGGCCAAATTCACTTCCAATGTGTTTTAAGTCTGAAAACACCCCAGTGATTCAAAGCTAGCCTGAACAAAAGGTAATAGCATAATACCAACAAGATTGACAAGCATTTCTTTCCTGCCTTCATACAAAGGTATTTCCAACTCCCCTATGACAGCCAATCTCAGGTTTTACTGTTTCCTTCAGGTTACATCAACCGTGACTTGCCCTCAAGGTAAGACAGTCACTCTAAGACAAAGATTAGAGTCAAGCACAGAGCTAGAATTAGAAGTGATTTCACATTCTGCCACTGCCCTTAAATTGCTGTCTATGGTAGCTTCAAGAAGTATTTCCCTGTTGCTATATAGGATGTGCGTGTCAGCAAGAGGGACTGACTATTCAGCAGGCACATTTAAACAAAACAAAAATAAATAGTTTTCGAGTTACAAAGTGATATTTGTTACAACAGACAGGCATGCAATTCAGTGAGGAGAATGGTCAATAGACTTGTGTTCACCTGCAGAATAGGAATGCTCTAAAAAGACAGAATCTATACAGGTGTATCATTAACATGAATGTATGTGTGTATTTATGTATGAGTTACTCCAGTACTTGATCAGCTTCTTGTTCGCCCATTCTGAAAATCTTCTGAAGAATAAATGAAAAATCTTAACAGTTTTTGATTAAGAACAATGCATTTCAAAAACACCAAATTAAAAGAAGAAAAAAAAAAAAGCAACACATGACTGTTAACAAAGAAATTACACCTTGGAACGAATGTTTTTAATTCTTTTGTTTTGTTTTGTTTTGTTTTAAATGGTATGAATTCATCTCAAGCAGTGTCCGGAAACTAATGAAAGAGCTGTTTCTAAAAGGAAACTACACTTTTCAACATACAAGAAGCTCTGTGTGAGAAAGCTCCACCAAAATAAGTTCGTATTGAATTATTATTTGTATCTACATCCTGTTTAGCCATTTAGGAAAAAAAAAGTTTAGTTCATGTTTTATAGACCCCTTTGTATAAAGCTTTAAAAAGGCTCCTGCTAAAAGAGGGAGGGCCCCAGTACCTATATCCTCCAATTCACACTGTGTGGCAATTCAGAACCTTCAACCTGGATTTCCCCAACAAAAATAAAGCCATCCTTATCGTTTCCTCATGAAACAGTTGGTTTTCAGCTCTAAGCAAAAGAAATACAAGGGGGATGTTGAACTATAGAAAAAAACAATCACATCATTGTTTATAGGCCTATGTAACTTTATCAAGATATTTTGACTGAGCCAAAACCAAGTTTTCCAGAGAAGGCTATGTTCATCAAGCAATAGCTCTGCACAACTGTTTTTCTACAGCTTTCCACACATTCCTAAGACTCATAACCATTGAAAGAGGTAGGACTAGGCACAGAGACTATCTAAGGACTTCTGGCTTAATTATAGCTGCATTGCACTGAAATTTAATTAATTAAAGTTTGCTTACACTTTGGACACTTACTTGAAGTGACACCAACCTCAATAAGCTACAGCTTAGATTCAGGTGGTTCCTCATCTTCAAGCTAGTTATGCAAAGACAGCACACCCTCTCACACTTATCTTACAAAGAAGCTTCCAGCGTACACATATGCAATCTCTCACATCAACGTACTAGGTCTTTCAGAGCCTGAAGCAAACCTAATTACTCAGGTTAGTACTCAATAAAATCCATGTTTCTCCTTTACACACACATTTGTGAAGGCAAATGTAGTTGGGTCAAAACTAGAAGAGAGTCCAGCCAAAGCAGAGCAGGAGATGAAAAGCCTAAGTGGAACACCCTCATCCACAAGGAGTGAGCACAGAGACCTCAGCCAGCATTAAAATATATCAACCAGCACAGAAATCAACCAGCACAGAAGTCAACCAGCACAAATGCAGATTTACTCCTATTTCTCAAAACTTTAGAACATAAACTGTTCAAGCTGACCACTTTTATTTCATACCACATTCTGAGAATCCTGGATAAGGAACTAAAATGAGTCTAAAGCTATTTACAGCACAGAAGGTACTACAGATACAGACACTCACCAGATACAAACTACCATAGGACCTCTCTGGCCCCACATATAATTGCTTTTAATTTCATCTATTCATATTATTAGCTGACCAAGTAGAAGGTCACACACTAGAATAATCCTGTATTTCACCATACGAAGTACATTTTGAAGTACAACTTATATACTATATTTCCGTAAGAAAAGACCAAAACAAGCCTTGGGGAGGGGAAAAAAAATAAAGCATCAGTTCCAAAAACCACACCAAAACCAACCAACCCTCAAAATACCACATCACAACTGTGAAGTCCTTACCACAGAGAGACATTTGTTTAAATTATCTCAATCTCATGATCATTGTAAAATGTATTTCATTTTATTAAACTGCCATTCTGCTTTCAGGCTTTTTGGGGAGAAAAAAAAAAAACCCAAACACCCATGTGTATGACACTGAGTTCTAAAAATATGTTTTCTTTCATATTTACAGAGGTACTTCTAAGACAAAAAGTGCATATAGTCACATGCTCAAATTATTAGATAATTGTCTCGTGACACCACACAAAAGCAGCTGACTCTTCCATGCTTGAGTTTTATTTTATATAAAGATGCAACTCAAAATTAAATACTGTAATAATATCTATATAGTAATAAATAGATAACAACACAATCTATCTCTATTTTAATGGTATGGTACAGGAACTTCCATACCAGAAGTTTCCATTCCAAACTAAATTATTTTCAAATCTTGGTCAAAAAAATGGCAATAGAAATTTATTGTTTGGAAATCAGTTTTCATTTCTATGGTTTTCATTTTTCTGGGTTTGGCTTTACCCTGTTTTGAGCATTCATTTCAAACTTTCACCATGTGGAGGGAAAAAAAAAAGTGTTTTTTCTTCTCCCTAAAAAACTTGCTGCTTCTTCTCTTTCCTCTTAAACTTCATTCCACTTCTTGTTATTCACTGGCATCTGTTTTAAACAATGGAATTTACATTAACTTTCCTGCAAAATGCAGCAGTCAAACATTAATTCCACCACATAAAACAGTTTAGAACTGCTGCTCAGAGACTATATACAGGCATTTCAAAGTCAGGAGATTCTGAAACCAGCTGCAGAGTCCCTTGTCTCTTAAACATACTGACCCAGCTAGATTTGACATAGGTCAGCTTTGCCATTTTGATAGTGACAGCACTGAAAATTACATTCTTTGGTGAGTACTGCTATTTGCCCCTCCAGTTCACACGTGAAATACAGAATTGGTGAGGAAAATCAAGAACCTGTCCTCCATGAAAAATTACTAAAATTCTAATAGATGTTAAACTTTTAAACCAAATATAGTTGATAAGTAGCACCATATCACTAAATTACAGATTAAGAAAAAACTTAGAAAACTTGTACCAATTTTGTGATCTAGTGTTAACACAACATTAAGTAATGAAAGATACGCAAAAACTGTCTGAAGATCAAATAATACCTGGATCATGACCTCTGAAATGAATGCATATTTTTCCTTGGAAACCCACAAATATTTGCATATACCCATGATGTGTAGGTGAAAATTTTCCTATCACAGTCAAAACCTGCATGCGAGATCACTATCATAGCTTCCAACAAGATTGACAAAAAGATGCTTAACTTGTAAGGATCCTAGAGCTGTTTCACACATGTTAAAACACCCATTTTATTCTCTGGTTTATCTAACTCACTGTTTTATCTAACAACCTTATTGACTGCCACCCCTCAATTTTATTAGCAAACAACACAGTGTTCCCGTAAGCTGAAGCAAGGGCAATCTAACTCAAACTTATCCTTCAAAATATGCAGCTACTTGTTTTCCAAGAAAAATCTGTCTTCTGAAAATACTCATTTTTCCACAGTATTTTGGTGCACTCTGATGGTGGTATCTGTTGCTTGGTCCAGATTCTATGGTTACTAAAGGCATCTGAAAATTTAAAATAGACATTACACTTCACCTATTACATTAACACAAAACAGATGGTCTTGATACAGAATTTATTATGAATTATGTACCCAAATTAATATAAACAATTATTTTTTTTCCCAACTGAAATGTAGATTTGTAAAAGCTATGAGAAACTCCTTAATCAAGTGCCTTTGGGATAAACTCCAAAGCAAACAAATGTGACAGAAGAGAAACTTTCTAGACTACACACTAGTCTAAACAGAAACTTACAAATAACAGTAAGTAGAAAGCAGACACCTTAACTGGTTTGAAACTTGTACTTTGTTTACTCCTTCAAGTAAGTGCAGCAAGGCACTAAACTGTTTGATTTGTTTTATATGAAGCAAGAAACATATGAACAAATAGCAACTGTTTAGATTTACAGTTTAATCAACATAACCATATTAATATTTATGCATAAAAAGTGAGTTAATCTCACCCTCTCTGATTCAAGCAACACAACATTCTCTCACTGAAAGCCCTACACGTTTTGCCTCTTCCTAGAAGCTTAACCAAATAGGAAATAGTTCTATTACGCTGTATATTCCCAGAGAACTACAGACCAGTCAGTCCCACCTCTGTGCCTGCCAGGATCTTGGAGCAGAATCTCCTGGAAACAATGCTAAGGCACATGAAAAACACTGAGGTGGTTGGTGACAGTCAACATGGCTTCACTTGGGGCAAATCACACCTGACCAATTTGGTGGCCCTCTATGATGGGGCTACAGAACTGACAGATAGGGGCAAAGCAGTTTACATTGTCTACCTGGACTTGTGCAAAGCATTTGACACTGTTCCACACACAGTTAGACACTGTCTCTAAACTGGGGAGACATGGATTTGATGGATGGACCACCTGGTGGGTAAAGAATTGGCTGGATGGCCACACACAGAGATTTGCAGTCAATGGCTCTATGTCCAGATGGAAAACAGTAACAAGTGGTGTCCCTCAGGGATCGGTGTTGGGACCTGTGTTGTTCAACATCTTTGTTGGCGACATGGACAGTGGGATTGATGTGCCCTCAGCAAGTTTGCTGACGACACCAAGCTGTGTGGCTTGGCTGATACGCTGGAGGGAAGGGATGCCATCCAGAGGGACCTGGACACACTTGAGAGGCAGCCAATGCCAACCTCATGAAGTTCAACAGTGCAAAGTGCAAGGTCCTACACCTGGGTCAGGGCAATCCCAGGCACAGCTACAGGTTGGGCGGAGAAGAGATTCAGAGCAGCCCTGAGGAGAAGGACTTGGGGGTGTTGGCTGATGAGAAGCTTGACATGAGCAGGCTTCAGTGTGCGCTTGAATGCAGAAACCAACCGTATCCTGGGCTGCAGCAAAAGGCGGAAGGAGGTGATCCTGCCCCTCTGCTCTAGTGAGACCCCATGTCGCGCACTGTGTGCAGTTCTGGGTCTCCAACATAAGAAAGAGCTGGAGCTGTTGGAGCAAGCCCAGAGGAGGCCACGAGGACGATCAGGGGCTGGAGCACCTCCCATATGAAGAC
>NW_009939578.1:8656-21608 GCF_000696875.1 Nestor notabilis | reverse complement strand
AGGAGTGTTGGAACTAGATTATCTTTCCAGCTCTGAACATTTTATGATTCTATGATTTTACCTTCTAAGAGTTTTTCCAGGTGTCCTCAACAGAAGAGAGCCTACTCCATAAATGACCCTAATCAAGCAATTTAATAAGTTCCGCATTAAAATAATAAGCTGCTCTGACTCCTGTTTTGTTGAAGTAAATAAGGCAGAAGAACACAGAGGAACTACTTAGCAGCACCTCTGAATTGTAACCTGCCACACAAATAACTCCTTGCTCTAGTTGTAACTTCGGGGTTCTGTACAGAATGACCCATCTGTTTATCTACAGAAAGCTGAAAAAGTATATGACAAGTTTTCAAATGACAAAGGAACAGACATTTCTCCATGTTTGCTCTGTGTATGACAAAGAATCATAGAATGGTTTGGGTTGGAAGGGACCTTAAAGATCATCTAGTTCCAACCCCCCTGCCATGGGCAGGGACACCTTCACTAGACCAGGTTGCTCAAAGCCCCATACAACCTGGCCTTGACTGCAGCAGGAGAGATTAACAGAAAATTTAAGTTAGATCTTAATAAAAGAGTGTGTAAAAGAAAACAGTTCTGTAGAACAGAAGAGTGTTGCTAGTCAAGCGTAGGAAGAGAGTGCTAGAGGACATTATGACATCTGCTGGGGTATTTTAGAGAACATGTCTGCTCCAAGCTGGTTTTGCTATAGCTCACCCTGCTTCTGAGCCAGGGATGTATTCGATGACATTCACTCCTTTCAGCCCTATTTGTCATGATTCTACCAAGTGAATACAAAAAACAGAATCAGTTGTGCATCAAGGCAGACTCTGTTTCTAAGACTTCGTATACTTCACCCATTGGTACCATGAAATCTTGCATCAGCAACACATTAATCCATTAATTCATCTATTAAGCACTTTTCTTAATTAAGCTCTTCATTAAAAATGAGGCATTTCAACCTTGACACACCCAAAACAGCCACTGAAAAGACCTTTATAGGAAGACCTTCCCTAGCATCCCACATAACTCTTGCAAAGCTTCACAAAGAATTAAAGCTCGCTCTTCAAATAAGGAATCAGTTTTCAGTACAAAACACAGACACAGACATCAGAAAGTTACTCAAGCCAGTTTAAGAGCTAAGGAATACAGCAATGCTCAGCGTCTAAACAGCGACACAAAACATCTGCAACAGTTCAACATACTGAGCATGCCACAGTAAAAATTCATACACAACTTCTACAAATAAATAAAAGTTTTAGCACCACATTTGCTGACTATATTACAGTGCAAACAGTAGTTAAAACCGTTATTAATGGCATTTGAGGGAAATAGATTCTAGCATACAATCTACTTCAAAATGTTTCCTCTGCACACACACCCTTCCACCACTACCTCTCACCCCAGCGAACAACTGGAAAAGTAAAAACACTGTACTAAAACTGGAGGAAATTAAAAACCAACACTAAGAAACAAATCTGAGGTACAAGGAAAGTGAGATCTCAGAATAAAAACCATTACTTTTGTCAATGGCAAGAAGGATGAAGTTGAATGACATCAGAGAGGCGAAGAAAGCAAATATGATGCTTATGGGACTATAGAACAGAATGGGAGTGTAGAAAATAGATAATGAAAAACTGAACTGTGGGATGGAAGAGACATTATATTGGGGTAATTCCATAAACAGCTGAACCAAAAACACTGAACATGCAGAACCACACCCCCTGGGTGGTGTTCAGGAGTTCTGAGGCGGTGATCAGGGAGTTACACAGATTTCCCAAGACTATCCCAACAGACACACTGCCACAGAATGGTCAGAGATTAAAAGAATTTGGCTTCAACCCTGTGCTAGCTAGATCTGATAAAAATGAAATCACCTCTGTGCAGTCCTGCAGCTCTTTTGCCATGTCTGTTTATCTCAAACAGGTCATGCAGATGTATTTAATACAACTTTGATCAAGGAAGGCCTGTGCACTGCACTACGTGTTTCTCTTCAAAAAGAAGAAAACATACTGAAAGCACACAGGAGTACTGCTCCTGAAAGAGCAAGAATAATAAGCAAAAAGGGTAGGTCACATTTTGGCCTGAGATGCAACGTCTGTAAAATAACTGCATAATAATTTGTTTCTGTGCTCTTAGAGAGGATGTCAAAAGGGTTGAGTGAAACAAGGTGGGTCTAGCACTTTAACTGACAGCTAAGAAATTGAAATTGCACATTTAGGAAGCCTTGGAACAAACACCGCTGCAAAGCAAGGTACAAGAGATTTCCCCACATTCATACAGGCAACTGTGACAATGCCAGAAAAAGACATTTTAAAGTCTTGGTTACAATGTGCCATGTGATAGCTGTAAGTAACCTCTGCTTTCCAGGACACAAAGACATCACTTCTTAGATCTTACCAGTTTCTGAAAGCCTGCTGCCCAGAATAGCATGTGAAATACTAATGCACTCAATTACTCAGAAGCTACCTTTTTAAATTTACCTTTTTTTTCTACTCTTCAACAATACCCAGCAATATAAATCCATTAAAAATGGGAAGAGCATGAGTAACTACAGAACAATAAATACAACTAAAACTGCTGTATGCAAATACTATGAATAGTATATATTACTGATACTCACTATTTCTATTTGCAAATCACCTGTTAGATTGTTATTCATGTAACTGTACAAAGTAGAGGGTATGATTACGCACACAGATCGTATGTACGAGGGTATGATTACACAAAAAATTTGCGTGCAGATTTGCAGAGGCATTTTTCACCACAGTTCAGAATGACCCAGCCAGACTCCAGGAACCCTTACAAATTAACTTGCTTCTTTGCAAACCTCGTGTCTATGCACAGTCCCAAACTCCGCACCACAGAATGTCAAAGGAAAAAAAAACCAACACTTCCACTGAAGAGGCATTTCTAGTCTTTTTGCCCCCTCTTTAAATCAAATGATACAGCTAACGGCTGGATTTGTACAACTGCCACTTGGTAAGTTAGAATGCCCTACCACTATCTTTCTCAGCCCACAGTCACAGGGTAGCTCAAATTTCACACGTGATATTTTTCATTGGAGATTGTCGGATTTTTTAATACCTTTACTTTGCAATGTACTTGCAATTTACATTTTAAATCTATTATTCACTTAAAATAATTATTTTTATAATTGAAGACACTACTTTGCAAACTGTACAAAAAAAAAGGATGCTCAGCAGAGGCCTTTAGGAAAATTCCATGCTCACACAATCACCCCTTGCATCACTTGAGCCTACAGGAGTAGTTTATCTTTCATGCAGCCCAGCCTTGAAGAAGCAAAACACGTCATTTTGCAAGTACTTTCTGTTTTCTGGAAAAAGAGCAACACTGAAGATCAGGAATCCTGACTTCCAAAGAGAAGATGGAAAACAGTGTTTATGTACAGGATAACTAACCACATAGCTTTGATAAATACAAACTGAAAGGCAAATTGTCCGAACAGAAAATATTTAAGACTCTTGTAACAAGGATTTGAGCTTTTTTCCCTAGTCCTCCCTAAGGTTAATGGTCCGTGGAACACCATTGCTGTTTTCTAGACCAGCAGAGACTAGTCAAAAGCAATACAACCTTAGTTCATAAAGTCCCTAATTTAGGACAAAGCTTTGTTGCAGCCTGCAAGTTTTCCAGACACCGCATTCTGACAAAAATTAACAAATTGTTATTTTGGCAAACCCCACCTTTACCAGAGAAATCAATTAGCAGCTGTCAGAGTTTGCTGAAGGACTGTAAGTACAGCGTGTATCAGTTATTAGCTTGGGAAGTCATGCTGTTGCAGCAGCATTGGTTGGACCAAGCTGCTGAGCTCTTTGAGCAGATAATGTGAGCTCTGGCCAAAAGAAGAGGCTGCTTAGCAATTCCAGTACGGTTTACTTTAACCAATGAACTCTGTGGACAGAAGAGCAGAGAATTGTATTCTGATCCTCACTCCTAGCCCAGCCTTGATGATTTCCCACTTCACCTGTCTTTACTTGTCCCATGGGGGCGGGAAGTCGCAAATCTTTATCTCAGAAAAGTAGAAGAGAGTCTCATAGTAAAAATATCCACAGCATATCTAACCATTCACATGCACAGAAGAACTCTTGCAGCAGGACATTCTGCCTCTCTTTCTCCTGTTCAGATTGGTAGCAACACACACCACAACCAGCATGGTTCAAGCAGCTTGGCTACATATTTGCAGCAACAAAGTGGACATAGATCCATCAAATGCAAGTCACTGCCGAAACTCTGGTAGATAGCAAGAACCTTTTACTTAAGGCTCAAAGTTGAAAACATTTACGCCTTTCCTTTCCAGCAGTCTACCCACAGAATATCAACAGTGACTGTAAATAGAATTATCCATATTTCCCAAAGGGTAGCACATAAAAGGATTTTTTCCTGCTGTCCTTTTGTGCCTTTGTTTTGCTGCTCATGTCAAGGACATGACATGGGAAAGGGAGGAGTAGACAGGATATGCTATATGTGCACGAGCACTGTTATTACTTTAACTGTGCACTTTCCAATGGGAAACCACGTTGGGGAGGGGAAGAGTCTCACAGGAAGCCTTCCATACAGTAAGCCAGGCTGGCTCCTGAACCTTTCCAAACATGGTCCCATGATTACCTCCTCATGACTGCCTTTAGTTACTGCCTCAGTTGAATTCGTTCATCAAGTGGTGAAGAGCTTCCACTTTACCACTTGATGAACGAATGTTATTTCTATTTTGTTCTATCATTAAATTCCTTACCACACCAGCTGTTTCCAGTCAAACTATCTCAGGACATGAATTTATCATTATAAACAAAGACAAACGTAAGTTAATCCAAAGTAAACCAGAGAACTAAAAGCACATTTGCATTATTTACTATACTTGCTGTATATAAACTATAGTAAGCACAAGCCACTAACACCAAAATATCCATTACTCATCAGTTTCGGGAAGAAGATGCTAACATTGATGCAATGCTGCTGAAGTGCATCCCTTTTGCCATACCCAGTATCTGAGAATCAGAAAGCTCTAAAGAGGGCTTTTCGGTATCCTTATTGTTTTGCATTTAAATTAGCAATCTAATCATTTATCTGCTGATGCCATATTCTGTAATCAAGGAAAACTGTTACTTTCTAATTTCCTGAAAAGGGACAAAATTCTCAGTTGGGGTTTTTTTTTAATAACACATAGTAGCAAAGAACCACATTTCCACCAAGTCTCATTAGGGTTTTTTGTACAGTTCTCACCACTGCAAAGGCTTCTGTCCTAGTTTTGTTATCCAAAACAACAAGTAATAGGTAAGTTACTTTTTGCTTATTCCTGGAGTCACATTTAGGGGGTATGGAAAGGAAGGAACTACCCTTGTTCAAGAAAAGTTTATTATTACATGCAAACAGTTGAGAAGGAAAAATGTCTCAAAGCCGAGTACAGAGTATCAGAGAGCCTTTCAGAGAAGGTATGTAGGCACACAATCATGCACACTGTTTCTGAGATGGAGCCCTAAGTATCTGTAAATATGGAAAACATCCCAACATAGAAACTGTCTCACAAGACAACAAATTCTAGATTATTTTTCCTCTGAAGCTCATACAGGCTAAATTCTCTATTGTTATTTTATTAGGATTTTTACCTGGTTAAGAAAATTACATCAGAAACAGAAAGGAAGTTAATGGTATCATGGTAAGTTTTGCTACAAGCTGTCATATGCTTACAATCTCCACAGTCACACAGATTCAAGAGTAATTTATCTGCCTGCTCCCACACTTCCAACTGTCACATCTGACTCAGACACTAGTATGGTGGAAAAAGCAGAAACAGGCCCCTGAAAGGACTGATACTTCTGCCAGAAGATGTGAAGAAGCTGTGTGAAACACACAGAGGAAATGGAGATCTACTTTGGCTGGTTGATTGTCTTTTTAATCCCAAAAGTTTTCATTTAAGTTTATGGTAATGTTTTCATTTTAGGACACACATCTTTCAGCTTCAGATCATTAGAAATATCTAAACAGTTTTTATATTAGCCTCTCCTGTTTTCCACTCTCTCCTTCAAGGGTATACACATCTAAGTAATGTCATCTGGTTTAATCCTCCCAAAATGGGTATCACATCTTTTTCTGCACTCTTGCAAATATCTGTAATTTTCCTAGCTCAAGACAACGAACATTTATCCTCTTAGTCATGGCGGCTGAAGGCAGCACAGGCTCTTTTGCCATGGGTAACTACATAAACCCTTCCTCCATCTCGTAATCCATACAGGCCTGAAAAACAGGAAGCCTATTTAATGGAGTAGTACAGCTGAAGTAATGGGTGCTCAAGAGTGTGACTGATAAGCAGCTTGATAACAGACTAACAATTGAGTTGTCTGTAGTCCAAAGGACTAAGAGCCTTTGCAACATTCTTGCAGCACTGTACCAGGAGGACATGCAGAACAGGAAGTGTCCAGGTGACACAGTACAACCCAAACACATGTCACTAGAAAGAACTGTCATTTGAGAGACTGTTTAACTTTTGGATAAAAATCAGTCAAAACAACAAAAAGTCTATTATGTCTGCAAAACAGCATGCGGTAGAAAGCACACAATACAAGATACAAGGAATTAATTAAACGGGAAGTATGAATTGGAATTTTGCTTATTGACATCAGTAAAGAGCACCATACTTGCTAGCTACCAGACTGTTCGCATACCTGAGCAAAAAATCCAGTAACCAAGTTACATGACTGAGCGTGAGCAGGGCACAGTGAGGAGGAAGGAACTACCACACCGTGCTTCTTCACAGCTTCCACTTCTGCAGATCTCTCCCTTTACTCTGACACCGAAGTTGTCCAAACCCACTCTCCAGTCAGACCACCTGAAACTCACCTTTCTAATGATAATCATTTCTATATAAGCAAGTACTCTCAACACCTAGCACTTTCCTAAGGGAACTATTTTATCCTTGAAATGGAATGCATGTCCTGCCTCTATACTGTGGCCACAGTCGTGCATGTGTGGACATTCTTAAGTCTGCTCATCATCCTCCTTACCCTCCTTCCTTAAGTACCAGCAGTCAATGAAATCAGTTTCCCACAGCATTTTCATAAAAAAAGCTAACTTTTTATATTTTATTTAAAATGTTTTATGAAATTAAATATTATGCTGCCCAAAAGGTCACAATATTAGTTATCCAACTATCACTATAACTGCAGCTACCACAACTTAGCAGTGAGCTGCAGTATACACACTACACTTAGCTATTTTAAACTAAAACAGAACAGGGTGTGCTTTGCTATACATTATACTTGCTTATACCCGATTCTGCAACACGCATACATTTATACTTGGACACAGAATCATAGAAGAGTTAGGGTTGGAAAAGACCTTAAGATCATCTAGTTCCAACCTGCCTGCCATGACATCCTCTCAAATTAATCTGGACAGCTTACTATAGCCTTCTGAAGAGTTGACAAATGGTTTGCATACCTTGCAGCAATTAAACCTCATACTGTAACCCTCTCTGATCCTTCAAGATAAGTATACTCTTATCACACAGGAATTTTAAGAAGTCTTCCTGAGGAACTTAAATAC
Organism: Nestor notabilis; assembly: GCF_000696875.1. Classification (NCBI taxonomy): domain Eukaryota; kingdom Metazoa; phylum Chordata; class Aves; order Psittaciformes; family Psittacidae; genus Nestor; species Nestor notabilis. The sequence goes on along the minus strand of NW_009939578.1, from coordinate 14,060 downwards.
TATTGGAAAATATGCCTTTGACTGTGGAAACAGCAGTTTCATCCATGAGGATTTTGTCTTTAATGTCCAAATCTGTTATTTTCTGCCATTTATAAAACAGTCTTTCAGCTGTTGAAAACAGGATGCAGGCAAAGGTCATGGAAAAAAAAACCTCAAGCAGGTATTAAATCCTACCTGAACTAATTCTAAGAATAAAAGCAAAAGTTAAGCTTTGCAATGCTGTCATCAAGAATTAATGGCGGTACCTAGTGTTCTTCACCTACAGTTTTGACTGCACAGCCTAATAAAACTTTAAAACTGGTATGTGCCAGACTTCCTCCTTAAAAGTATTAGCAGAAGGAGCAGCACTCCCACTCCAAAAGCTCCAGCATTTGAAGCGTGATTTGAGCAACAGTGTCTTAGACATTGTGTAAACCAAGCTTACACAATGAATTTCTACAAAACACCCTATCCATCTAACTGTTCTCATCATTAACTGGAACAACTGAAAGCGGGAGGTGGAGGGGGGAAAGAAAAAAAAAAAAAAGCAAAAGCTACCCAAAACAAACAACTCAGTACATTTGGGACATATGTTTGAAGTAAACCTCGTATTTCTTTTAAATAACTTAATTATGTTTGGTAAGTTCAACTTACCAGCATTTGGCAAATATTAAGGCACTCCAGACAAAGCTTAGAACAATTTATGACATTACTCAAACATCATGGATATTTAAATGTGTACAAACCCTTCAGCAATTACAGTAGGCCAGAACTAATACACATGACTTCTGAACTTTCTTACATCTTAAGTGGTTGGCTGAATTTTTCTTTACCTGTTTAATTAAAGCAAAGAATACTTTTTCTGTCCTGGTACTAGTAAATCTTTTGAGAGGACAAAACCATGCCGTGGTCTGTTTATGTAAACTGATATGACAAATCCCTTTTGCTAACTGCATTACTTAATCCTGATCGATTCCAAAAAGCTAAGTAACTTGTTTTCACTCAAATGGCATTAACACTAACAAAAATAATTTAGTTACTTAAAACATTGCCTTACCGTGTAAATCCCAATTCTACAAACAGCAAATGAGAGCTGGATACATTCAGACATAGTCTAAAGAAATTAAAATAGAGACATTACCAAGAATGCTATTTACTAAAAATTAGGTTTCTTCCCATCTCTCCCCTCTCCCCTGAAAGCGCCACCTGATGCTATATTTCTTTATCTTTCTTCTGTAAGTGTGTATTAAACAAGCTGAGAAAATTCCCATATAAATTCAGAGTATGCAGATACTTATTACCTTTCATACAGAAGCAGTTGCCAACACCATTACACTTACTAATTCAGTATTTCACTACAGGCCTCGAATTACCTAATGCTGCCCAGAATGCCTGTACACAACATTAACATTTTGCATGCAAGCTTTCAGTTCCATTTATTTTTATCTACTTGCAGGTTTAAAAACAACCTGCAAGAGACATTTTAATAGAGTAATGTGCTTTTGGCTTTTTAGAGGACTGTAAAGAGCTTCTACATTTAAATATTAGTGTTCTTCTCTCCTACCATCATTCAAATTCTCTTCCTCTATATACCAAAATAACATGTATAATCTAATATCCCCACATTTCTGAAGTCATACTCCTTTAGTTTTCTGAAATTTTCATGTTTAAAAGAGACCTCTCTACTGTCTCGAATATTTTATTTAATCTGCTCTTACAGCTGTGAATAATCATATTAAAAGTTTTTACCCTCAACTCGCTCAACTTCCAATCTGTTGTGATTCCACAATTCTATGTCTTCTGCAGTCACACAGAGAGGCTGAGGATGGACTATGAATTTCTGATGAAACAGATGAAAAACACTTGCTTTAAACAGCATAAAGAAGACAGAAAATAAATGCAACTCCCCAACACCAAAATAAAAGCCTACTGTAGGCTTGCCATTTTTTATATACAGTACAATAAACCAGGCTTACAATGATTTATTCAGAAGAATCAAGGAATTACTTTAAATATGGTGTTTGAGAAGTCACTGTAGGCAAAAACTAAAGCAATCAAGTAGAATGTTTTTACTGTATGTGTAACAAGTTCACCCATCATCTGCATGTAATTTAAGACATTGGAGGTGAAGTGCTGGATGCTACAGACTTCAAATAGGACCAGTGAAATTTTACTATATTTTTTTTTCGGCCTCTGCTTTCTAACCTCCCCCCTCTCTGGCCTCAAACCCCTGCAATTGAATTACCCATTTAATTAGAATTGTGATTTAAAAGATTAAAAGAGGAGTCATGAGTGCTAAAAATATGTGTAGCAACATTTTTCATTTGCTGAAACTGTTACATTTTAAATTAATAGTATTTCACTAAAATGTCTGAAAGTCAGAAAGCACAGCACAAAAACCTGAAAGCAAACCTCAACAGCATGGTTGATTTTCTTTTCTTACTGGAAGTAATCTAAAATATTATTACTGACAAGGAAATGCTGCTTCAAAGCACCATTTAAATTGCCAGGATGTATTCTTTCCAGCTTTCAGAACAAACATCCAATTCTATGACTTGTGCTCTAAGTTTCCCACAGAAAAAAAAGGAGTAGAACTGACTTTGAGAAATCCTACATTACACAAAGTGGTGGGGTGGGGTTGTAAACTATACCCCTACCCCTCCTGAGAGTATTTGCAGAGCTTGTTCCAAAGGTTCCAGGGATGGATGACTTCCCCCAGCAGTCTTGTCTAGTGCTTCATTACCCTCCCAACTACGAAGTTTTCTAATGTTTAACCTGAGTCTTCTGCAATTTAAGCTCATACTGAAACACAGGGTGATACATACAGTGATTTGTATTTTCAGTATCCTGACATATTCTATGCAGATGGCAGACCCAATTTTATATATAAAGTGAAAGATTATTTCAGGTTGCAAGGGAAGTAAACATGCAGCAGCAGCAAACCATTACAATTTCTCAGTGTATATAGTTTGCTTTTATTCTAGAGAAGTACAGCATTATACATTGTTTTCGGTTTTTTTAAGTTTTGCTCAGTACTTCCAGGCTACACGTTCATGGGAGAACTGACTTGACCTTCAAATTCTCCAGCAAGCACCTGTGGACCCTCGCTTCAGTAGAATAAAGCACATCTATGTTACTTTACTCATCTGTTGTTGGGTTTGTTAATGTTTTGAAACCAATAAGCTATTGGAAGGCATGAATTCTAAAATTATTATCTCCCCTTCCTACTGTCACAAACAGTAACAGTGAATGTTTCCCCTAATCATTTCCCAATGAAATATTAAGCTAATCCCTTTCCCAAGCCTCCAAGATGATGCTTATGATATGCAGTCTGTACCATTAAAAAAAGCTTATTAATTCCAATGCTGTTATCAATTTCTCTCTTCTATTCACCTCTCCTCCCCCCCAAAAAAAAATTTACATTCCCCCAAGTATTATTTTAGTTTAATGAAAAAGCATCAGGATTTGATTTAAATAACTAGATGCTTAGTGATACTATCCTACGGACTATCACTCTGATCAGTGAACTATAATGTATGTAACAATATGCTGCTACAATGCGAATTTATTGTTCATGCTTTTATTACTTTGGTTTTGCAACTCATTTGGGACCATACAACTGGGCAACAAAACAATTGTTGAAGAATTTGCATTTCATTTACTTACAGTTCATTGTTGCTTTCTGAAAGGATTTTACATGGCAAGCATGAAAGTGAAAGAAAAAAATAATGTAAAAATATTCCTACAAATATTACAAAAGAAAGATACCTTTTTTGATACAATTCTACAAACACTTATTCTTCACAGAAGTCACTTAATATGTCTAAAGTGAACAACAGAGTAATTAGGTCACAGATGTCAAACAACATAAGCATGCATCTCTGCAATAGGAACCTTTCTTCTGGGTCAAAGGGTCACCTCACAAACATTAAATAATTTCTCCAGCTGGAAACTGAACTCACAGCTAACATACATATTTGCCCAAACTTTATTATTTTAACCATGTTGTAAAAACATGACTGTTCATAATGACCTAGAAAGATGTCTGCCTTGCAACTGTGCAACCTGTCATTCACAACAAGTGTTTGTTCTGCCCATTTTTTCAAGCAGTCAGTTATCAGTACAAAACAATTTCAGTATTTGGTGTTTAAAAAAAAAAAATTGGCAGCTGACATAGGCACACACTAATCTGCAACTGCACAAATTCATTGTTTTAATAGCTGTATCTTCAGCAAATATTAAATTCCTACCTGCAATATTTGCAAGAGAGAAACCTTTGAAGAGATGAATTAGAGCACATTTCGCAACTGATCACTTCAAAGCTGCAATCGCCAAGTTGAAAGCACTAGTATCAAGAAACTTGGTGGGCAAAAGGGGAGGAGGGATCCTAACCAGCTTCTGGGAAGAGACACCTGACAGAATTGCAGGAACCGGTATCCTCGATTTTGCCAACCAACAAAAATACTCACCTTGACCTCAGCTTGCTTTGCCACAATCCTAAATAAATTACACTACTAAGTATAGTTCCAAGACCACAAAGGCAGAAAGCAGTATGAGAAAAGGAAGTTGTTGGGTTTTTTCCACTGATATGTTTCTTCAGTAAAAAAAAAGGTTAAGGTGCCCTCTTGCTCATTTATAAACAAGTGGTCAACCCCAGTAATGACGTGGAATTATTGGATCTTACAGGCAAAAGCCTTTCCACCTCCATTTTTGTGTGCATCTTTTTCAGTACAGAAGACATGTGAAAATTAGCAATAAAAATGTAAACAATATGCAGCTCTTACAGTACCTATACGTATGGAGCCAGGAAGAAATTTTCACTGCTTGTGCTTCAAAGAACGTGCAGGTACTCAAAACGCACACAGCTATGCTATAGTACAGGTGGCAGAAACTTCGACCAGAACTACCGCTTGCTAAGCTTGTATACTCCAAGTAACAACTCAAAGGCTACTCCTTCTGCACGAGATGTCACAGCCCTCTAGCGCATTGCACTAATAACATTTCTAATTTAAACTCTCTGAATTCTTTTTTAGTACAGCTGTCAGGGATAAAAGACACAAAATATTTTCATATTCTCCTTTAATGCTGAATAATTAGATTTTTAAAATACAAACCTTCTTGTACATATCATTAGAAAAAATAAATCTGAGTTTAAAGACTAGAAGAAACCGATGCTGATGGGAAGGCAATGGTATGTGAACAGGAAGTAGGACTGGATCCAAGAATCCACTTGTCATCAGAAAAAGTAATCAAGTGGATGCACCAGAGAACAATGCTCTCCCCTCTTTTAGGCAATATTCTTACTCAGAAAGTTTTCCATGACCGTTTCCAGGACTGCAATGATTCAGAGAGTGAAAGATGCAGATTAGCCAACACAAAATTAACAGCTGCAAGAATAGCATAGAGATTTCTCAAGAATTCTGGT
>NW_009939578.1:0-8625 GCF_000696875.1 Nestor notabilis | reverse complement strand
TGAAACCTGAAATCAGGCAAGTTTCTAGGCAAGAACAAAGAACTGAGAGAAGATATCACTCACTGTAGAGGGCATCATCACTCTGCAGTCTACAAAGGCTGTCAATTCAGTTTCAGGTTCATTCAATGTTGTGGGCTTTACATATAAAGTTATAAATTGGTTAGGACACAAATGCTCAAAGGCCAGTAGTCTCTTGCTCATCTGTCAAGGCAGCACCTCCAAGCAGAAGGAATCCTTTAGCTGCATGTCCCTGGAGCAGATTAAGTATGTTCATAAATCCCTCTGAATTAAAAAGTCTCGCCTCCTGCGCAGTCAGTGCAATTCTGCTTACACTGGGGAGCACTCCTGGACCCAGTCCAGAATATCTCCATTTTCTAACTGCAATTTCCTGTTCTGGAACTAGATCTAGCTGTCCCCTCAGTGAGGACTCATGAACACGTTTAGCACACAGCATAAGCACCAGGACGTACAGGGAATCATACTTCATGGACGCACCTATGGGTTCCAGCAATCACAGCTTCAGAATTTCCAAAAGCCTACCCTCACATCTGGACATGACGTTTTAATACCCCCCACAAAGGACCTGCCTTCCAAGAAACTACAAGTTCACATTTTGGCCTCCCTAAGGTTACTGCACAACTGAGACCCAGAATGCAACTATGCCTGTGTGAAAAAGCAGTTCCTGGATTGTAACTGTCATCAAGTTCTTCCTTTGGGAGAAATGACTTACTGCCTATTTACCCTCTCTTTATGATTTCAAAGATGTCTATAATATTGACTCCACACACCATTCAGCTGTCTCTTCTTCAGGCTGAAGGGCTATTACCATTTAATGTCTCCTTGTATGGAAGCAATTGTCTTCTTTCAATTACGATTTCATCCTTCTCTGTATCTTCTTTGCTTCTACAGTACTCCTTCTGAGATGATGCAACCAGAAATGTCATGTTTAAGACAACAGCAAACTACATATAAGCAGTGTAAAAATTAGATTTTTCCTTCTTTTTTCTTCCTAGTACTCTACATTTGCTGATAGGCATCTGGGTTGAGATGACATTTTAAAGAATGATCCTCTTTCCCTTTCTTGAGTACTCGTGGTATTTTAGGGCCTATTCATTCATCTGTACTGCCACGTGACTTCTTCTACAAATATATGAAACCCTGCATTTATCAAAACTGAATTTCATCTGCCATTTTATTACCAATATCAGAGAGATACTATGATTTATTTTTTCCCCAGGTTCAACAGGCATTCTTAGTATCTATGTCTGCATCAGCCCATCCAAAGCATATGCAGTTTATAAAACTAAATACAAACATGAAATTCCCTTGTAATCTCTGCATTCTCTTGTCCCTTTTATTCACTGCCAGAGCAGAGTGGCTATCAATTGTCATTTATGAAACTTACTATTGACAGTTTACAGTATGATTACTTCATTTTTAATTGCTTCAAAGTTTTTCATCTCTATTAGAGGCAAAATCACATAAGGGAAGCCTAGGCAGTACTTGCTGTACAGGCTAATAAAATGCAGAAAACAGATGCTTCTTCCATCCAAAAGCTCTAAGTAACAACATTTTTAAAAAAAATAAATCGGCAACCTTACTTCCTCTATGTGATCAGTTACTGCTGGCTCTTGCAATGCCATCTTGCTTCCCCAGCTCTCCAACGCCAATAGTTAATGTAGTCCTGTGAACAATATTTCTTCTACTGATGTACAAAAACATATACCTTAAAAGCAAAGCATAGTACAATGATTCACGTTCTTCCTGCTGTTTGTCTTTATAAGCAGCAAAGCTGCAGGGCAGGACTGCATCTAAACATAAGAGGGCTTGTCAGCTAGACTTCCTGCTTTGTGTCTCTTCCTCAGATAGCAGGAAGCTACTTACATGCTCATGTTGGCAATTGATACAGTCACCTTACCAGGCTGCCAGTGAAACAAAAGAAAAGTTCTGTAGTCTGAAGAGCTCCAGCATGAGATGAGCCAATCTCTTATTCAATTGCAAATACCCTATTTACACCCCCAAGGACTATTACACAGTCAGACAGCTAGCACTTCAGAAAGTTTTGCTGCGCACACCGTAAAAAAAAGCAAACCCAACATACTCCAGAGTATTATGAGCCAAAATCCAAACAATCACAAGATTTTAAGTACTGCATATGGGTTTTTTTTTCTTTATGGCTTTTCAGCTGTTTGGACCCACATTTGTGCTTTTAAGTTTGAAACTAAAAATGCTTCTTTTGTTAATGGAAAGTTGATATCCTCATATAATCACAAAACTTCAGAATCAGTTTAAGAGAATAAACATCACAAGCTCGCAGTATTAAAATACATGAGCTGATGATACTGACAACAAGCCAAAAATGGTAATCAGCATGGGGTATTAGGAGGAATATTCCGTCCTTACAAGATATAGATATACTCCCTTACTAAAAGCTTTCATTTCTAACCATTTGTGAAATTCATCACTATGTTGCCTCAAGCTTGGAGGTCTAAATGAAGAATTCGGGAGCAGCATACTGCAGAGCAACATGGGACCCAACACATACTGAAGCTGGGACTAATTCACACAGACATTATAGAGCTATTCATAACAAACACAGACTAGCACATTTTCAGAAACTGTGGTACATTTTCTCATGTAATGACATCTACCAGTCTAATGCAATCCCCATCACTGGAATAGCAAAATGGTAAAGTAATTTGATTTTAAATGTGCTAATTCACTTGTTTCTTCAGTGCATATATCTGAAAGGAATGAAATTTCTACCACTGTGATACTGCTGTGACTTCACAGAATCTTGTGCTGGAAATTATAATCATATTAAGGCATTCTTTTGTGTTCCAAAAGAAGCTGTATCAAGTTTCACTGTTCGTAACAGCCACCTTTGAATCAAAAGTTTAACTGGGGAATTCAATAACTGTTCCTATTGCAGGATGAGCAAATGCAGCATTTTGACTTTAAGCTTCTGCAAAGGACACTTGTACACTGCTGCTCACTGATATACATTCAGCCAGGTAATTTCCAGTAAATTAAGTTACCAATATTTTTATTGCCCTTTCTGTATGGCTGATCTTTCATTCAGCAACACTGTTTGTAATAGTGGCTATGTAGATTCTACCCAGGAGGAGGATTTGTTTTCCAAAGCACCTCTCTTCAGCCAGTCTTCAGCTAGATCAGGTTCTTGAACTCCCAAACTTACTTAAATCAGAAGCATGCTGATTCAGGTGAGGTCATCTCCCAGAACTGATTCCATTTGCCATTCCCAGTTGATTTAGATTTGAATGTTATGCTTTATTGAGCTGAAATACCAATAGGAACCTAGTCACAACAACTTCTTTTGGTGAGGTTCTCAAGTATTGTTTTGTGTTTCTTCCTACATTGCTATGCTGATGCAAAAAGTAATCTGAAGCAGCAGCACTGTCACTTTCAGATTAAGTGAGTCTGGCTAGGTATACAATACCATGTAATCCAGCATAGCAAGAGCTTCAGTTTGGTGCTGAAGACCAAGCATTCATGCTAAGTACTTATGACTAGTTTTGATTTGGTCCTGTGGACCGAAAACCTGTTAGCTGAGTGCTTCTTCCAGTCAGGTATCATCTGAAAAAATACCAGGTTCATGTGATCTGTGATTACTTAGCAATGCAAACCTACCTACAGTAAGTAGACTTACATCCACTTCAAAAGTTCACATCTGATCCAAAAACTAACATAATTGCTTGCACCCTATACACTATCTGATCTTAAACCTGTTAGCTGTCTTCTTTCCTGCATTCAGCTACATCTTTACTTTGAATCAACTGCCAGACCCCTCATCCTTGTGCCTAATCAGCTTCCCAAACTGAAGGAGGCATAGTACCTTAATATGTAGAGCACTTGTGCTCTACAGAAGGTGCAAAGTTTCAAGGATGTTACAGCAGATAGGTAAGTTGAACAGACAGCCCCAATAACCCTTATAATTATATGACAAAAGACAAAATTCATATGATGAGAGGAATGTTTAGGAAACAATAAAGAGGACAAGGCTACGAAGACTTTTGTTGCTCATGTTGCAGATGATATATCAAAAAACTATCCGTGCCTCAAAGGAAAAATCCAGGGTTCCTAGTATGGAAGTTGCCCTGTATTCCCTTATTCAAAGGAGAGCAGCCACTCATTTACAAAGTTTCAGTGAAGTAAGACTCAAACCTTCGAACACGTGCCTCCATAACACCATCTGTAGTATAAGAAAGAATGTTTTCTGTGGCCTGTAGATACCAAAACAACAGAACAGGCAGCAACAGCAATGGAAAGACAGGATCTGAAGTAGATCAGATCATTAAGTGATCGTGTTCTATCCTGTATTATGCTTCCCAAATCAAATCTGTCCAACTAAATTAAGGGGACCAACTAAACAAAAGGGAAAGTCTTAAAGGTAAGCTGTCCAAGAGAGAAACTGCAGAAAAACTTTTTTTTTTTTTTTTTAATTGTTCTAACATCACCTAATGTTTAGGAACACCACAGTTTGGTATATGCAACTTTCCCCAGTCAAGACTTTGCCTGAATGCTTACTATCCAGAACTTGAGGTCAAGACCATTCAGAAACCAAGAAACTCCGGAGTCATTTCAAGGCCTGTTCATTTAAAATCTGAAAATTTAATTCAATTTATTCAAATACTACCCAAATCTTAGCTTCTGTGTGCACGTATGCATAAGTAAAATGTTCATAACAGCTAACAAATGTACAAAGAACTGAAAAAGCCCCCAAACTTGATAAAGTTAAAAAGCAACCACCAACAAAGCAATAAGGATTCTACTTCACTAGGAGTGCACATTCTTGAATTTGCAATATTCAGGTTCATGCTTAACTTTTAAGGGGGGATAAAACGAACAACTAAAGTTGATGGGGTTGTTCACACAAGAAGCGTCACCTGTTTCAGGTTGGAATATACTCTTCACTACCTGCCCAAGAAATATTCTTACATATAACTGAGATACAACATAGTATAGAATACAATTTAAGATAAGCTATCATATTAAAAATGCTCAACATACAAAATTAAACAGGTTATCAAATCTATCTGACAAACTCTAAGGGCAATGTAAGACCTATTCTTTTTTTGTGAAGTCACACATGCAAATTTCTACATCACCCTCTAACAGAGCTTTTAAAAGCTCTACACAGGTCAGGCTGATACATGCAGCCATTCAATGTAAGGTCCTTATCTAGTACAGAGGATGCCACTGAGAAAGTATATTGTGAAACTCTACTCAGAAGCTTAAAAATTACATTGCAAGTATCATGTATGAAAAACTGAAGCATGGCTATTGTTTCCCCACAAGTTCTCCAAGCAAAAATTCTAAGACTAGTCATATGCCATGCTTTTCATAAGATGCATCATGGTGTAGTTTCTTAAATTACGCATAGTCTACTGAACATAAGTCAGCCAACACCAGTTTATGTATACACTATAATCCTTTCAGACACAATGCAGCAAGAATGAAGCAGAAGAAGGTTGCATATACATCGCTGGATTATGTAGTCTCAAAAACCTACAAAGCTACATTAATTCAGCTCTTTTCACATAGCTTATTTTAAAGGAGTTAACTCCAATACAAAGAGAACAAATTGTATGAGTAAAAGGTGTGTCTAAACGAGTGAAGATGCATTCGTTTCTACAGATTGAACTTGGATTAGCTAGCTGATCAAATTAAAAAACAAAACAAAACAAACACCAGCATACCACACCAAAACCCCACACTACTCCTAACACTGTAATTCTATCAATACAAAAATAAAATAGGCACCAGGCTCCAGAGCCTCTTCTAGCTATTAGAGATAACGGAGGCTAGTGCTACTATTCTGTTACAACGCGAAACCAGACCAGAGCACTGCAGAAAATTCTCTGTTCTAATATCAGTGCTCAAGTATCACACTGTAAGTGGGAGAGGGCATACACAGGTTCTGGTAATCTACCCACACAAGCTTCAAGACCACAGTCCAAGCTGGCTCCAAATAACTTGGCTTTGAGCAGGTTTTGAACATTTTCGATAACCTTCTGTTATTAGCTGATGCTGCAGATGTTCAGTATTTCCTGGGATCAGCTCCTTAAAGGTGAAAAATGTACCATCAGTGTAGGCCCTATTCAGGAAAAACCAGAACAATCCTCCTGTGCAAGTCTAGGAAGAGCTGGCTAAGGGCAAACCTCTTGTCAAGAAGGAATGACTCCTGAGTCTATGCTGCAGCAAACCTGATCTCAGATATCCCAGCCTCCTTTCAGTAAACTCCCTCACTCAGCCCCACCGTGAACCAAAAGTTTGTATAATGCTCCGTCAAGGGACTACTGCAGCCACAAACAAGTGCATCCTTTGCCCTGCTGGCAGCTTCACACTAAAGGCAGGAGAGAAAACCTCACTGCCTGCAGGCTGCAACACAGGTGGCCAACTTGAGGAACCAGCAAAGGAACCTTCTTTTTAAGTTTTGAAGCCCACATAGTGCAAGATCCCAACATCAATGTATCGGACACAAAATTCCTTAACATGTGCATCTTTTTGCTCCTGCTGTTCAGAAAATAACAAGGTAGTTTATCTCCGGCTAGAGGTTAATATCCATACTACAGCTGCGCGTCTTGCATAAATGAAGAGTAGGCCCATCTTTACAGTAGGACAGACTGTGGTGACAGCTTGGACATCTGGGCTGAAAGTGGGTTGTAGACAAGTAGTGCCTAACTCACCGCCATCAACTCATTTTATCAGAGCAGACTTTCAACCAGAGGTGTTTGAACACATTGTTCATTACCAAGAAGAGCCATTCCATTTACCACCATTAACAGAGAAAGGTGAAGGAGGACCAATATCCTTCATTCGATAAAGATGAGGACTGGAAGAAGTCCTCTGCACAAATACCCAAGAAAATACCTGAACTGTCACACAATTTGTTTTCTTTCCAAGTAATACATAGATGCAAAAAATAAAATCTTTCCTATTTTTTCGTCCTGTTGTCGATTGTGATATGCATTCCAAAGACCAAGGGATTCCTGATATATAAGCAGTACAGAAACCCCAGCAACAAGTGCTGGTCATTGACAGATAAAGGCATCTAGACTGTCCTGGAGCATCGGTGGACCACCATCCTGTTTCAACTATTATCCCCACCCCGTGGATTTCACATCTACAAAATCACATGTAACAACTTCTACATCAAATGACTCCTTTATGTTTCCCACGGCATTATAACAATCACTGTGCGAGTGACGAGACCTTGAAAAAGTCTGTCTTCAGAGATACTTCCTATACAACAGCGCATTAAGCAAAAACGTCGTGACCATTCAGGATATTGTTATCCTTAAGATTCACTTTTTAAGAGATGGCACCAAAGAAGGCCACACAACAAGAAAGAAGAAAACGATCAACTGGAGAAAAAGAGTAAAGGAAAAGAAAAAAAAAAGTAGAGCTATTTAATCCCCTCCTCCCTTTAGTTAATACAAAAACATGCTCTCATTTTCCAAGGCTTATTAAATTTATTGTTCCCAAAGTGGCTGGCTTTCCATGCAACCGCCTGTAGCAGTCACAAAGGTTAATGCAAGAATTCCAAAAAGTACAGGATGGCCAGTTTCATCTGGATATAAAGTTTATAAACGAAAAAAATCTAAGAAACAGCTCCAGGCCCTCAAGGAGCTACAAGGCTGCCCTTGGCACACAGCAAGTTTATTATCAGTATTTCATTAACCAGGTTCTTAAAGAGAAGACTACCTACCATTTCTGCCACACAGGACTCATTTTCTAGTCTCTCTCTGCTATTCAAATTCAGAAAGCAAAGCCTAAAACTTTTTTTTTTTTTTAGTAAAGCCGAATGACCCAAAATAAATCTAAGCTATATGAACACAAGAACAATATTTAAGTAAATGTTTAAGTCTGGATTAGCTGTTTTCATACTCATTGAAGGAAAAGTCAACCACTGCATGCAGCTCTGATCTCACTATGGCAAATCTTGAAATCAATCCACTAAAAAGAGCATCTCCAGAGATTTTGTTGACTGGCTGATGAACCTCTCTTGAAAGCCTACACCCATGCACATCTCATGTGGAGACATCAGAAAGGCTGAGTCAAGTTTCTGACTCCAAATGCTTCCTGAGTGGTTGCACCAGACACCATCAGTGAACAGGGATGGACAGCCAAGAGACCTACTCCTTACTGCCCGCGCTGACTCTTCAAAGCCTTCAGAAACGAAGGAGGGGACGCAGCTTACAGAGTAGTGCTCAAAGCAGCAAAACTTGAGTGATGGGATGCGCCCATTACGCTCTCACGCTGTTAGGCGGAAAAGCCCAGGTGAGCAGGTACACTACTACAATAAACTCGTTACTAGCTGTGCCACAGGGCTCACTTACACCGAGTGTGCACACTAACCACGACCCCAGCCTGAAGTGCGCGCCCGCGATACGATCTCTCGCAGGCGAATAAAGCCAATACGCATTAAAGAGCAATAAACGTTACCCCTGAATACCAGCTGCCCGGGCGCAGGGCCGCTCCCGCCCGGGGTGACAATTTAGTTCATTCAACCGTACCCTAAGCTCATGTATTTAGGAAAAACACAGCGACCCGGGTCACGGCTTTAGCATCCTAATAGCGGCCAAATGAGCGGGGCGGCCG
>NW_009939577.1:44019-52675 GCF_000696875.1 Nestor notabilis | reverse complement strand
GAGGCTCCATCCAGCCCATTGGGGTGGCAAGAGCAGGTGGAGGCCTTGTGGTTGCTGGATCTGCTGCAGCGGGCATTGGGGGTTTGGGGGTTTGGGGCTCTGCTCCCCGTTTGGGCTGTAATCCCCTCTTTGTGTGCTGCAGGGGGGCTGGACAGATCCATTTTATTAAGCTGATCAGAAAGAGCAGAGATGGAAGAAAACCTGTTAGATCCTGACTTCCTTATCCCCCTTCGTTACCGCCTGCTCATTCTCAGTGCTGAGTCTCCTCCTGCCTCACCCTGGCTTTCAACCCTGCCAGAGACAGGTCCAGGGCTGTCATCGCTTCCCTAGGGAGGCTGTTGCATGACTGTGAGGTTTAACAACAACACGAATACCCTGAGCTCTGACACAGCCCTTAAAAGCCAGGGCTCTCGTGGGGCTCACAAAGGAGAGCAGCTCCGTTCCCATCAGAGGCGAAAGGAACACCCTCTGCCCCCAGGAGCAGAGCTGGGAAGCAAGCCCAGGTCTGCCAAGTCCCAGCCCGGTGCTGTCACTACCCCGTTCTGAGCCAGTCTGATCTGTCTAATCCCTTTGGAGCACTTGAAACCAGCTCAGACACCTTGCAGGTCATATCTGTTGATTTTTGTTCATGGGGGGGAGCACCAGTTCTGCCAGAACGTGGTAATTCAGCAGCCTGGGTCATCCCTTGGCAAGTGGGCTTTGTCTACCGAAGACACCGTGTGAGGGATGCACAGGGAAGACATCTGGTGCCCCAGACAAGCTGTTGTGCATTTAAGGCCAGGAGGAGCACATCCGCAGCATTGTTCACGTAGATAACACCACCATTGCGGTGCGACCCATCAAGCTTAGTCTGAAACAGCTCCGGTCTAATGGGAGCCCTGCGAGAAGCCAATTCCCAGTTAAGAAGTGAGGGTCTGTCAGAAGGAGCTTTGCAAAGTGACTGGGTGCATCTTCTCCTTCATTCAGCTCAAATACCAGGTTCCCGGCCTTTATTTGGTCCAGAGACTTCTCATTAGGGAAGGGAGCTCCTCTTCTGGTTTCCTTCAGTCCCATGAATTGCCCCCTGGTCCCCCACGGTGATGGAGTTATTCCTTTTCCTTTCCGCCCATCCTCAGCTTTGGGAGGGATGTTGCCCGTTGTCAGCAGCTGCCATGTTCCCCCAGAGGTGGCTGCCTTTTGCTTTCCATTTGAGTCATCCCTATGTGCCGTCTGGGGGTGTTGCAGAGCTCACTTTGCTGTCAGCAGGAGCTCTGGGGTGGAAAACACGAAACCCGGGTGAAGGGGTGATTGAAATAAATATGAAGCACACTTTAGACACATCCCTTGCTCCCCTGGTGTGCCCATAACCCTTTCCAAGGGCCAGCTCAAGGCATTGGACACAATGAGCCTCTGCACCCTCCAGTGTGCTTCTCCAGGGCTTGCGTTTCCCACTGCTCCATTGAAGTCCTGTGGCCTTGCAGAGCACCAGATCCCATTCTGGGCTGGATGGCATCTTGGATCCTAAAAGGGAGGTTGGAGGTGAAGGCTGAGAACAGGCAGAGCAGCTGAAAAAGAATGATCTTCCGAGAGAGTTAACCTAGAACATGACTTTGGTGGCTTCTTTGGACATTGGACACAGCAGCTCCGCAGGGACCATGGGACGTGGTTGTGCTGTGTTTTGGGGTGCCTGGGCCAGGAATTGCTCCTGTTCCTGCTGTGGCTGCAGATGGTGAAGCAGCAGAAGCTCTCAGAGCTAATCCATATGGGAAGTGCCAGCCCAAAGCCTGGTGGTTCAAGGTGATATTCCACGGGAGGAGGTGAGCCAATGGAACATGCACAGGGCCTTGGGAACCTGGACGTAAGACAAACACCTGATTTAGTGCCCCAAGGAAACGATTGTTTGAAGTGGAGACAGGAAAGAGGCAGCAAAGCGGAAGGAGGACACTTGGATCCTTCCCCAAGGGGATATTTAAGGGCTGAACTTGTTAATAATCCCTTTGGAAGGTGGGAGAAAAGGCTGAAGAAGAGTTGTGCCAGAGCAGGCACATGGGGAGCTGCAACACGGAGCTGCTGGAGCCTGGAGAGACCTCAGCAAGTGGAGGGCACTGGGGAAGAAAGACCAGCGAGGATCTCTGGCAGAGGTGACAAAGGAGGAGCACATCAGGCCAGATGTTTTCAGGGGTGCAAAGACCTATTCAGACCATAACACAAAGGTCTGAGATCTCCTTCAGTGTGGTGCATCCAGAGCAGCTCACCTACCTGCAGGTGGCTGTGGGAACCTGATGAGAACAGACTGAAAGGAATTGGCTTCTCCTGTTTAAAAAAGACTGATAAAAGAATGTGATTCCTCTTTAGGAATCCCCCGAAGAGGCAAATATTACGGTGGGAGAAGAACTAGGAACAGTGTAATGGTCAATGGAAATATGCTGGTGTAGGAAACCAGAAGGTGATGTTTCCAGGTAGAGCACGGTTTATGGAAGAGACTATGGAAAACCTGAAAAGGGAAGGGAAGGAGCATGAGCTGTTTGCCTCAGGAGAGGCAAGAGAAGGCAGGGACAAAGGTGGGAGAGCAGAGGGGGTGAGCAGGGGCTTCCCTCAGGCTGCCTCTTCGCCTGTGTGGGTCTCCCATTGTTGCCCTGACAAAGGCAGCCCTGTTCCTCCCCACAACTGTTCCTTGTCAGCATCCCTCAGCATTTTGGCTGCAGATTCCCTGCCCATTGGCAGCCTTTCAGCAGGCACAGAGTGGGGATGTAAAGTGGCTCAGTGGGGCAGGATGGTGGAAGGTATCTGTGCCATGGGGTGCAGGGACAGGTCTATCTGGTGGGGATGCTCTTCAGAAACCTGAGGAACAGGGTAGTGGTGTCCACAGAAGTGGCCTCGCTGCTTTTCTCCTGTGTTAAGCCAGTAGGGACCTGCTCTGGCTCCCAAATACTGGTGAGATCAAGTGGTTAGCCCGAAAACACACAAGAAGCCAAGACCTGAAGCTGAGTTAAGGTCTTCTTAAAGTGGCTAAAGTGGGAGTCATGACCACAGGGCTCGTTCCATCATCCCTCCCCAAACTGTGTCTTGCTGACTCTTTCCGTAGGGACGCTGCTCCTTCCCTGCTGGTGCTTTGCCTGGTTCTGGTGCTGGCCCCTTTGACACCAAAGCTTTGTCCATGGTGTGGATTGGCCAGGAGGCCCCAAGGCTGCAGAAGCAGGGGCAGTGAGCTGGGAGATTCCCAGGCTCAGGAGCTCTTCCAGCTCCTCCTCACCGCGCTGAGAGAGACCATGGGCTGAGCCGGCCATGGAGCTGGAGGGCCAGTGCCTGTCCCATATGTGTGGGCTTCGCTGGTCCTGCTCATAATCCTGCCCAAAGAGGTGGTGAATGCCCCATCCCTGGCAGTGTTCAAGGCCAGGATGGACACAGGGGCTTGGAGCAGCCTGCTCTAGTGGAAGGTGTCCCTGCCCGTGGCAGGGGTTGGAGCTGGATGAACTTTAAGGTCCCTTCGACCCAAACCAGGCTGGGATTCTATGACCAGTCCCCAGAGCCGTCAGCTTAACCCACAGCTCGACAGCCTCTCCGTGCTCCCGGGATGGAGAAGGAAGGGGCCCAGATCCCCCCCACCGTGCTCTGCCTTTGGGAAAGCCTCTTGCAATGGTGCAGTGGTCCCAGCAGTAAACATACACTTCACAGGACTGCTAATGGGAACCAGATGGCAGAGAGGGGCCCTCTCCCTCTGCAGTCGCGCTGCTTTCCTGTGCCGGAAACCCATCGGCTTTCCGAGGGGCCATGGGGCTGGAGCTCTGCGTCTGAGCAGCTTCTGGGGTGAATATTGCCTTCCTCAGCCCAAAGTGCCCCCACTGGGTGCTAACAGAGAGCTGTGGCTGCTCTCACACGGCCGCAGGTACATGCCCCCTGCCAATGCCAGACGAGCTCCAACCCCTAAGTTCTGAGTCATAGAATCATCATAGAGTCACAGAATGGGCTGGGTTGGAAGGGACCATCTAAAGATCATCTCGTTCCAACCTCTTTCCACTAGACCAAGCCCAGATCCCCTTGGAGAAAGGGGTCTTTTGGTCCACACAAGCCATCAGATGCTCCCAGGAGTGGCAGGAGGAGGATGTGCAGCAAAGAGGATCTCGCCTTGTCCTGAGCCATACCCCCGGAATGCTGGCTGCACGACCAGGAGAGGACACTCAGTCCTACTCTTCCCAGGCTGTGTAGATGGCCGAGAGCCTTGCAAGGAACAGAGGTTTGGAGAGGCCAGATGTAGCAGTTACGGTGCCAATCTCCACCACGGAGGCCTGGACTTGGCTTTCTGGCTTTGCCACAGATGCTCTCTGCATCCCTGAGGGTTGACCTGGCACTTGTGAAGGCTTCATAACACCACCATGTCCTTCAGCAAAACCTTTGCCACTGGGGTTCCTCTGCTCAGGGAGGCTTACGGTGACAGCCTTGGGCTCAAATCCCACCCTGTGAGCCCACTAATGCCCCCTTGGAAGAGCAATGAGAGCAGCTGAGAGCCTCCTAGAAACCCTCGTGTAGTTTCTAACTTGTTGTTTCCCCTTATCGCTTCAGCACAGCCTTCCCCCTTGAGATTTCTACTCCTTCCTCGTGCCCTTTGGCAGGAAGGACATTTAGCAACTTCTACTCACATGCAGCTACCCAGAGGGGACCTCTCACTTGAAACGAAGGCGGGGAGAGCACACAGGGTACGTGCACGGAGGGGTGGTAAGAGAAAGGAGACCTGGCGGATGGGGCTGGATGGAGAACAGCAAGCCACGGGGCAGGATAAGTGTTGAAGGGAGCAGGGTTTGGGGCAAGAGAAACAAAGGAACAAATAGGTGGAAGGAGCCTGGGGGTGTGTGCTGATGGGGAAGGGAAGAGGGGGCTGACGGAGAGACTGAGGGGGAGAAGGGGGCTGGGATAGGGGAGGCAGATGAGCTGTGAGGGGAGAGGAGGGGAAGCTGGGGTGGAGAAGTGCTTGTGGCAAAGGCAGGGGCGAAGCAGGAGGGTTGTGAGGCGGGACACCGAGTATTCTGGGTGCTTCAAGCTCCCTTTGGGACTGGTGCTGGGCTGTTGGCACCAGACAGAGCCTGGAGACACGAGTCCCATGGGATGGGGGGTCTGCTCCCGCGCCGGCTCTGCCCTGAGCCCCAGCACCCACTGTGTCTGCCACCCCCTGCAGCACACAGGAAACAATAACCCAACCGCAGGGCGACGGGAGGTTATTTTGGGTCACAGGAGCTGTGCTCTCAGCTGAGGCTGTGAGATGGTTGTGACAGGGGTTGTGCAGCCCCCAGCCCAGCACCACCGCAAAGGACGAGGAGCAAAGGACTCTCAGTGCTGGGAGCTGTGCTGGGTGCAAGCCTGGTGTCAGCTGATGGGTGTTGGGACTCTTTAGGCAGCAAAGAGCACGCAAACCGCAGGGAACGTTGGCAGAAGTCACCACGAGGTTGGCGTTGTGGAGACTGGGGTGGTGTGAGGATGAAAGGGTTCAGGAGGAGAGGACAGGAGCAGGAGGTGCTGGTTTGCAGCCCCAGCACATCCTCACCCTTCCTTCACCTTCCCATTCCTTGCTCTGTCCCTCTCTCAGCATCATTCGCTCAGCCCCACAGCTCTCACACATGCAAAACAGGGCTCCTCGAGCCTCGTCTTTTCGGGGTGTTTTGAAGGTGTGGGCAATGGGGGAAAACCCCTGAGGTGCCTTTTCAACCAGTTATTACCAAAAGGGGTTATTTGCGAGGCTGGTGGTTGGGGTTTTGTTTCCCTTTTATCTTTCCTGTGCTGTGTTATCTTTCCTGTGCTGTGCTCCAGGACCAATCACCTTCCACATGTGAGCAGAAGCCATCACATCACCTCCTGCCTGTGTTCCCATCAGCCCCCTTCTGCTTTAGTTCAAGATCTCTGTACGGGATTAGCGGAGGGCGATGGGTTTAAGCTGAAAGAGGCAGATTCAGGTTGGATGTGAGGAAGAAATGTTTTACATTGAGGGTGGTGGAACACTGGCACAGGTTGCCCAGAGAGGTGGTGGAGACATTCAAGGCCAGGCTGGATGTTGTTCTGATCTAGTTAAATGCAACCCTGCTCATTGCAGGGGGGTTGGACTGGATGAGCTTTGAAGGTCCCTTCCAACCCAAACCACTCTGTGATTCTAGGAGTAGAGCTACTGAGCTCAGTGCCCAGGTCACGGTCCAGCTTCCCATGAGCAGTGCTCCAGACCTGCACCTCCTGCCCACCATCCAGGCTGCTCGGCCTCAAACTCTTGGCTCCCTCCAGCAACCCCCAGACCCAAGAGGCTGCACCGAGCCCATGGGGGAAGCTTTCAGCACATCACCATCAGACACCAGCTTTTGCAGAGCTGGGTTTGGGGTGACGAAACCAGCCCTGCTCCTGTTGACATTTCCTTTCCAGGTGTTGCAAGAGGTTGGTCTCGGACACCTCCGCAGGGAACATCGCCCCACGGACCTCAAGCTCAGGATTGAACAGGCAGAGGAGGAGAAGGAACCATGTTCCAGGCCTCGGGACCTGCCAGCCCCACCCCAACTCTAGTATGTAGTGGTTTGTATGTGTCTTTCCCCCGGGTTTGGTTCTTGGGGAGGGCTGTGGACAGATGCTCTGTTCCAGACCTGACGTTTTAGGGTGGTCAAAGGCACAGTTGCTGCTTCTCAACCACCAGGACTGGGGCCAGGAATGTTCCAGCAGAAGGTGCTGTGTGCTGAGCCCATCCCATCGCTCTGCTCCGTACGGAGCTGCTCACCCCGCTCTCGCTGCTGTCTGTTTGTTTGTGTTTCCATGGCTTTCCGCGAGCACAATCGGGAGCATGCGAAGCTGCTCGGGCTTGGAGATGGAAAAACATAAAGGCTCAAGAACATGTCCTGCTGGGACAGGATATGGCCCTTCCCGAGGGAGGACAGATCAGATATGAAGGAGATAGCGCTGCCTGCTCCGAGCCAGGAGGCTGCTGAGAAGTGCTGGGCAGCGGTGGATTGCTGTAGCCTTGGGAACGGATGTATCCAGCTCCAAAGAGGCAGCGCTTTCCTTAGCTCTGGAAGCAGTGTTTGAAACCCCAACCCCAGGAGAGCACCTGCGGTTGCTTTACCAGTGCCAAGGGATGCAACTGGTTTTACACAGCCGGAGCCTCCTCGCTGCCTGCGTCCCTCTTGTTGACTTTGGCTCACTCTTCCTTGAGGGAAGGAGAGGGAAATCAGCGTCCCTGACCTGAGCCAGTGAGAGCAGCTGGGAAACGTCTGAGGAGGCAGCTCGGTGAAGTGAGAGCTTCCTGTGCGCTCCTCACGAGCTAGTCCCAGAAATACAGAGGAGAAACAATGGGGAAGGCTGAAGCAGGAGGGAAAATCAGCCTGGGAGCCAAGCAGAGCAAGAGGAAGGACGAGGAGGCAGTGGGGTGATGTTCTGGGATCACCCTGGGAACAAACAGTGCAGAGGGGGAGCCAGAATGTGGCAGAGAGGTTCCTGGCTGGTCCACCTTGCTAGAAACAGGTTTGCTCCTTTGCTCGTGTTTGAAACAAGAGGAGAGCATCTTCACCAGTGCAAAGGCAGGTCCAATACATGCAGATGGCTGGCAGCGACCCAGTGAGGACCTGTGCAAACAGCCTGGGAGGGTGCAGGAGTGTGGGGAAAGTGAAGGGCAGGAGCAGGAGGTGATTTGGGATGAGTTGTTGCAGCTGCAGATGGGAGAACGTACACTGAGGCCCTGCTCTGAGACCCTGAGGGCACCTCAGCACTTGGAGCTCTGCCCTGTTGCTGCTCCAGCAGTTGCAGGGTCCAAGTAACGTCTGCCCCCACCAAGCTGCACAATGCCACGGAGCACTGCATCAGCTCCATCCATGCCCTTCATCCCTCCTGCATCCCCCATGGGCACAGATGGACGCAGAGCCTGCAGGGACTCCAGAGGCTTTTCCATCTCAGCCGTGGTGCAGGATGTCCTGTGTGCTGGGCTGATGACGGGGCTCAGAAACAGAACATCTGCTGAGGGCAACCAGCACAACAGCTCCACGAGAGCGAGGGGCAGCCCAGTTGTGCATGAGGAGGTCATGGCTTTGGCAAGTGAGTTTGGAGAGAGCCAGGCAGAGGCTGCTGGTGTGCCCCAAGGTCCTGCAGCTGCCTCTTCCCATCCTCTGCTGCTCCTCCTTCAGCACGACTGAGCACCAGGCTTGTCAGTCCAGGCTTTCATTCTGATTTCTCTTCTCCTTCCCTTCTTAGGAGGCAAAGAGCAGTTGTGCATGAGGAGGTCATGGCTTTGGCAAGTGAGTTTGGAGAGAGCCAGGCAGAGGCTGCTGGTGTGCCCCAAGGTCCTGCAGCTGCCTCTTCCCATCCTCTGCTGCTCCTCCTTCAGCACGACTGAGCACCAGGCTTGTCAGTCCAGGCTTTCATTCTGATTTCTCTTCTCCTTCCCTTCTTAGGAGGCAAAGAGCAGCGCAGGAGGCAGCACCGTGCAGCGCTCCAAGGTACCTGCGATTGCCGCATCCTTCACGGCAGGGAGGGAAGGACCAAAACTCATCCTATCATTCAGCAGTGGTGCAGCACAGGGAGGGTGAGGGGAGATGGGGAGGCCTCACATAGGTTTGGGTTGAAGGGAGCTTAAAGCTCACCCAGTCCCAACCCCTGCCACGGGCAGGGACACCTTCCACTAGAGCAGGTTGCTCCAAGCCCCCGTGTCCAACCTGTCCTTGAA
>NW_009939577.1:43377-43911 GCF_000696875.1 Nestor notabilis | reverse complement strand
TTCAAGCCATTCCCCTTGTCCTGTCCCTCCATCCCTTGTCCAAAGCCCCTCTCCAGGTTTCCTGGAGCCCCTTTAGGCCCTGGAGCTGCTCTAAGGGCTCTGCTTAAGGAGCCTTTTCTTCTCCAGGCTGAACAAGCCCAGTACCGTACCCAATGCTTTATCCAGTGGCAGCATGGATATGAGGGAAGAGGCTGAGGGGGAAGCCAGGCTCAGGATACCCCAAATTCCTTCCTCATGCTCTCTCCCTTTGCTCTCCCCTTGCGCAGTCCTTCAGCCTGAAGGCACAAGTGAAGGAGATGTGCACTGCCTGCCAGAAAACCGTCTACCCCATGGAGCGGCTGGTGGCCGACAAGTTCGTCTTCCACAACGCCTGCTTCTGCTGCAAGCACTGCCACACCAAGCTCAGGTGAGCCAGCGCTGGTGGCCCTGGTGCTCGCTGTGGCCGAGGTGGATGGATGGCAATGTGGTACCCATGGACGGGAGCGGCCTTTCCAAATAGCTCACCCGTCCCAGCAAGCACAGGGCTGAGGGGCC
>NW_009939577.1:42139-43091 GCF_000696875.1 Nestor notabilis | reverse complement strand
CCATCCCTTGTCCAAAGCCCCTCTCCAGGTTTCCTGGAGCCCCTTTAGGCACTGGAGCTGCTCTGAGGCCTCCCCAGAGCCCAGCTGACCCTGTTCTCCTTCCCCAGCCTGGGCAGCTACGCGGCGCTCCATGGGGAATTCTACTGCAAGCCCCACTTCCAGCAGCTCTTCAAGAGTAAAGGCAACTACGACGAGGGCTTCGGGCGCAAGCAGCACAAGGAGCTGTGGGTGCACAAGGAGGTGGAGAGTGGGACCAAGTCGGCGTGAGCGGGGCCGGCTCAGCCTCCCCTGGAGCCCAGCAGAGACAGTCCGGAACGGTGCTGAGCCGGGGGCTAACTGAGCTGATGTAAAGCAAAGGGGAGGGGCAGTGGATGGTGGTGGGGGGCAGCACAGCCCTCTCTGGAGGATGGTTCTACAGGCCATAAGGGCAGAGGTGACCAGGGGCCAGCCTCCAAGCCCCAGTTCCTGAGATCAGACCCGATGCCCAACCCTGTACATAGGTTTCAGCTTTGCCACCATGGATAAAGAGATGATCGGGGCGGTGGGGGGGGTGTTAACCCAGCCTGTAAGTCAGAGCAGAGCTCCAGGTCCTGCCACACCAATCCTGCCTTGCTGGGGCTCTGGATAAGGAGGGTCCTTGGTTTACATCAGCTCAGTTCAGCTGGGAATGTTCAGCCTTAAGGATGTTGCCCTGCGACTGTTTCACAGTGTCTGTCCTTTTTCTATCTGCCTTTGGTAGGTCCTGCGCCAGGCGCTCTCTTATTTTTGTAATACAAGGTTTCTGAGCCTTCCCTGTGTTGTCCTGTGTTCCCGGGGGCTTGGGGAGGTGGGAACAGTGGTCAGGGCTGCCTCCCACTGCCCAGGGACCGTGGAATGAGCCTCGGTCCACGCAGGATCAACAGGTACTGCTGGGTACGTGTGTGCAGTGCGAGGACCGGGGCAGAGCGGTACC
>NW_009939577.1:41752-42090 GCF_000696875.1 Nestor notabilis | reverse complement strand
TTCCAGATGGAGCCCAGACCACTCCCAAAGGGAATTCTCCATCCCACGAATTAGATCCCCCCCCTTGCCCTGCGCACATTCTGTGGCTCCCTCCCCATATCAGTATCAATGTGCCTGGCCTCTGCAAGCAGATTGCTCTGTTCCCTCTGGGCTGACTGGTGCAAGATGAGCTCTGGTTTGGATCAAGCCCATCTGCTGAGCTGTGGCACAGCAGGTCCAGCCAAGGTAATGAGCCCAACAGGACCTGCCACTGGAGACCCTAATGCAGAAGCCCAGGGAAAGCAGGGGAGTCTGGTCTCAATCATTCACAGGATGGTTTGGGTTGGAAGGGGCCTCCC
>NW_009939577.1:28697-41723 GCF_000696875.1 Nestor notabilis | reverse complement strand
GCGGGTGCCTAAGACCCCCACCCAGCCTGGCCTGGAGTGTCTCTGGGGATGGGGCATCCACCACCTCTCTGGACAACCTGTGCCAGGCTTTTACCTCCCTCATTGTAAAACATTTCTTTGTCACATCCTGAATCCTCCTTCTTTTAGTTTAAACCCATCAACCCTTGTCCTGTCACAACAGGCCCTGATAAAAACCCTCTCCCCATCTTACAGTCCCCTTTTAAGTACTGAAAGGCCACAATAAGGTCTCCCTGGAGTCTTCTCTTCTCCAGCTGAAGAACCCCAACTGTCCCCCCCCAGGAGAGGTGCTCCATCCCTCTGGACCCTCTCCAACAGGTCCGTATTTACCTCCTTCCTCCACACATGATCTGTCAGCCTTGCTTGGAGGAGCAGCATTCAGAAACCCCACGTTTTTCAAATGCTACAAGAATTAGGCTTTTCAGAGCTCAGCCAGCAGAGCAGCAAGAGCCCCTGTTCCATCACCAGCCGATCACATCAGCTCCCACTGTGCACATCTTGTCTGGGAGAATCCAGAGACAGCCATGAAAACAGAAGCTAAGGGTTGGAAGAGGGAACCAGCTGGGTACGGGTGGTCCACAGGAGTCCAGGAGGAACAGATGGTACATAGAGAGACTCTCAACCCAGGTCACAAGTCCTCTGGGTGGGCATCGACCTCGGAGATGTGTCGGGTGAGCCCAGGAGCCCCATGTCCCTCACGGTGGACAAAGACCGGGGCTGTGAGCTCAGCAGGGACTGCACAGACACACACAGACCCTGGCAGGGCTCTGCTGAGCTTCAGCCTCACCAAGAGCTTTAACTGTCCCCAGGGTGCAGGCGCTGCTGTGGGCCCCTCACACCAACGTGCAGGTTGACACCGTGACAGAAGCTGCTTCCTGCCCATCACAGCATCGCTGCTGCGATGAACCGGGACCCGCTGCTCTCGGCGCCGGGCGCGTTGTGGCCTCTTCCTGCCCGCGGTCTGCAGGCTCCTGGGTTTTGCTTCCTGTTCCTTGCTGGCCCCACTTCCCCATCCCTCGCCTCGGCTCCCTGCTGCTCTTGCCTGCACAGCACTTGCCTCCTCTGGCTTTGCTCCAAGTCCCTCTTGTGTTTGGGGGGAACTTAGATGGTCTTTAAGGCTCCTTCCAACCCATTCTATGATTTCAAGCCATGACCTGGTCCCTGCTGGGGCTTCTTTGTGCTGCTTCAGCACAGCAAAAGCAGTGCAGCTGCTCCATAGGAAAATATCCTCAGCAGAGAAGCAGCAGAAGCTGGACGCAAAACAGAGGATGCTACAGCTCTCTGGGCTCTAGGGTGGTGCAGCAAGAGCTCAAGAGCAGCGGATTTAATAGTAGCAGAAGGGCTGCTCTGGGGGTATTCAAGACTGCTGCGACTCCTCAACCCACCCTGAATCTGAAGCACAGAAAAAGGCCCCCTGCTGCCTCCAAAGAGCAGGCCTGGTCGTACCACTGAAGACACAACACAACTGATGGGCAATGAATAACCACCACAACCTTTTGCATTCCCACGCAAACACAAGGCTTCTGCTACCAACCTGCCTTGGAGCCCAGGAAAGGACATTTTCCAGAGCCTAAAAGCTCAAGCCAACAGATTCATGTAATAAAAACTCTTTTGGAAAACAATAAATCAGCAAGAATCCATCTACATCCACACCATCCAGATGTCCAGTTCTGGCCAAGATACAGAGCACCAGGCAGAGATCAACAGCAGAAGAACAAGTGACATGACAGCTCACAGTGCCAGCATTTCCTGGATATAATGCAATACACCCACACCCAGGCAAGATTAAATCCAGAAGATACTGTTCCTAGTTTAGACTTCACTCTCCTCGAGCTGCTGTAGTGTCATATTAAGCCAACCTCTATAGAGATTTGAAACTATATTTGCTTCAGGAGTGGATTTAGAGAGGAAATATACCTCGTGTCACCTCGCCCTGAGCCACACTGTGCATAGAACACACAGCACCAGGAATAAAGAAAGGCAGAAGAGGTTTTTAAGCTGCATTTCTTTTGTGTGTTGGTCAGTGCCTTGTCGCTGATCATTTCTACCTTCAACCCAAGCCTCCAGATGTTTTCGTCTCCCGACCCCTGTTCAAGCACCACCTATGGCCAGGTATGGTGAAGAGTCAAGTAAGGACTACACACTTGGTATCTGTGGAAAGCAGAATTACTGTAGAGCTACTTACTTTAGAGGGGGGTGAGTAGGAGGGGAGTCCAGGAGAAAACATGCCCTGATACAAGCCTAAGGTGTGAATCCCGTGTTCAAAAAGCAAATGTTAAGCACTGAACATACCGAGTGGGAAGAAGAATGAATTGGGAAGCACCTCCTCAAGTGAAGGCAACTGCAAGTCTCTAAGTTCCTCCTTCAGCAAAGGCAGGATTGTCAGGTTCTAACACACAAGAAGGGTGGCAGGAAGCAGCAGGAGGTGGTTATTTCTGGTTCCACAAGACATTTTTGTTCTGGGACAAGTTCACTTGTCTGGTTCTCATCTGTTCTGGACCATCCCACTCATCTGTTCATTTCATGCGCAGGGGGCTCTATTGCATCAGGTTGTTAACCCATTTCTTCTCATTTGAGCATATTTTACGCTAATCAACATTTCAGTGTTTAATTGACATAGCAACAAGCTCTACCATGGCCTGGGAAAGGCGACTGGAGGGAAGGTTGTGGTTGGGGCCCAAGGGACAGCATCTCGAGGGACCACGGTGGCATTCAAACCACTGCTGAAGTGACTGTGACACCACGAGTGGGACCAGCACAAGGGAAAAATGAGCATTTCAGCAAGTGATGTAGCTGAGTTTTAGAGCAGCTCTATTTCTGTCCTTTCCTAAGATAGTATGGCTGGAAAAAAGAAATGCAGCCGAAAATACTTGGAAATGTGGTTACCCATTCTCTTGCCCTGCTCTGGGACAGCAGAGCTCATCCTGTCCCACATCTTTAGTACACTCAATGCAAGACTATCCAGCAGGCTTCATTTCTGGAAGGGAGCTCACGATATGACAGGGCGATGGGGAATGGCTTTAACCTGCCTTCCCAACCCAAACCATTCCATGATTCTATGGTATCTCCCATTTGTGTCAAGTCCCGAGGCCTTACTTCTCCACATTTTTGCTTTCTAAACTAGGCAACATCTTCAAAGGAGAAACAATTCAGGAACCTTCAGCTGTTTCCAGGTATTTAGAATCAATACATTTCCAAGCAGCCTGAGCTTCACAAGCTAGAGCTGGAGTTCTCCACTTAGCAAGCTATTCTGGAGAGTATTCCCTAGTTCTCAGCTGAAGTAGAACACAGCAGGGACTCAGGAATCCCCACACTAACCGTCTGCTGGTCTTGATATCAGCTGCCCTCTCCTCACCTGATGATGACCTACCCTGTTAAACAGTGATGAATCAAGAACATCTACAGACCAAGACCTGGAGTGAAGAGCTCAGCACTGCAGCAAAATGCAGATGCCAACCTCAGCTCCTGCTCTCCACCAGTAGGATCTACAACTATCTGAAAGGTTGTAGCAAGGTGGGGGTCAGTCTCCTCTCCCAGGTAATAAGCAACAAGACAAGAGGAAACAGCCTCCAGTTGCACTGGGGGTTTTAGATTGGCATTAGGAACAATTCCTTCCCCCAAAGGGTTGCCAAGCACTGGAACAGGCTGCCCAGGGCAGTGGTGGAGTCACCATCCCTGGAGGCATTTAAAAGATGTGGAGATGTGGTGCTTAGGGGCATGGTTTAGTGGTGGGTGGTCTTGGCAGAGCTGGGTTAATGGCTGGACTCTGATCTTAAAGGTCTTTTCCAACCTAAGTGATTCTCTGATCTCCACATGAAGAGCCAACAAAGCAGCCCAGCTCCTCTCCTGCAAGGTTGAACGGATGAATGTCACCTACCTCAGCGGCAGCCTTGAGGAGGACACGTGCCTCACCGATCCAGGAAGCAACCTCTCACCGATAGGACACTGCTCCAGCTGTCCCAGAGAATAAATACCTGAAAGGAACAATTTCTTCCATCAGTTCAGGTCCTTAGTTAGAAGGAAAACAAGTTAATTGTCTTATTCACTTTATCCCGAGGCACCACTTGCACAGGAAATGAGACACTCGATTTGCAAACCACCGCCAGTAAAAGGCTTTCATATAAATGATAGTTTTATTGTAAATAAAATGATACATTGGCCTGGCTTTGCACTGCAAGCCCCCGGTCGGTACATATAGACTACTGGTTCAAGGTCTTCTGCACAATCCAGGTTAAAGCATTTCCCCCTGCCCTACACTATGTCAGACAGGTTAGGGACAGGTAACAAAGGCCCTTCCTTCCTTTCTGAACTGCCCCCCAGGCACAGGTACCTTTACTAACTGGGAAATCAGAGCTGCTCAGTGAGATCTGCTCCTGAACAAGGCTGGGGTTTCAAGACCTGAAGCCCAAATACCATTAAACCACGGAGGACACCTATTTCAGATTGAGAATTAAAGACAGACCGAATGCTCCCAGCTCCAAGGGCAGGTACCACAGGACTGTATCCAAAGAGATAAAACCTTCCCATGCAGCAGCTATTAACCTAAGCACCAGTCACTGGGATCTCACTCAGCGCCCTGGATCTTTGCCTACCAGAAGCAGTGTGTACAGCAGGGCTGGGTGTGTTTACTGAGGATTCCCATGTTATCCTGGCTCTTTGGGCACTTGGAAATCCCACGTGTTACCTGAGCAGGTACCAATTTCCCTCTTGGTCAATTTGTTTTGGTGATTAATGGCAATGGGAACTGTTAGTTTGGAGCATCTTCAAATCCTTTGGAATACTACCCCCAAAATGGGACAAGAATAATCCAAATTGCTGCCACTAGAATAGGCAAAGGTCAGATTTAGTGGAGAACAAGCAAATAACCTGGAATGCTCAGAATCGTCACACCAAGACCAAAATGCCAACAGTTTGCTTCCTAACAAGCTCAGGGAGAGGGAAATTCCCCATTCCCCCAGGTTCCTCTCTGATGGGAATCTCAGGCATTTTCCTGTTTCAGGATAATGGGAACAGTTTCAACTATTTCAGGATAATAGGACTCCTCAAAGCTATTTGTCTTCAAGCAGAATATTCCCCATTTCTGCAGCACCTTCCATCCAGGATTCATTCTCAATACATCCCGCCCTGGAAGGAACAGCAGAAAACATGGCACAACATTTGGAACAGAATCACAGAATCAACCAGGTTGGAAAAGACCTTTAAGCTCATCCAGTCCAACCTTTACCCCAGCACTGCCAAGGCCACCACTAACCCATGGCACTAAACGGACACCCCAGCTCACTGTCAGCCTGGCGCTGCTCCTCCATACTCCCTTAAATGAGCTTATTCCCAGGTTTTTATCCAATCCTGCCAGGATAAAGGGGTCAGATGGAATTCAGTCCAGAGGTGTCATAACATTTATGTCCACTTGAAACTTTTTTGCTGCCAGGGCCATGTATAAGTGTTGGTCCCAAGCTTATCCATTGTAGCAGTGGACTTTGGCATCCAGATCTTTCCCATACCCAAGAGGGCAGTGAGGAAACAACGGTGGCATTTTTGGCTTGGCTTCACTTGTTCTAAACCATCAGCAAATTCTCTGCAAAACCAGCTGCTTTTTTTCCTTTGTAAGTTCATAAAGGAGTCAAATGTATTTCCCCTCCTCCCCCCCACCCCGTAACAGTCGATATATATAAAAATCACCAAATATGATCTTTTACCATATAAATAAACAAAAAAAGTATGAGGCATCACCGTTTACATGATGTAAAAAGAGCTAAAAAAAGAGCGATAGAAACTACATTCATAAAAGTGCATCTCCAAACATACAAGTAATGCTTTGGCTTGTTCCTGTGCCAAGTAGATGGCATTGGGTCAGGTGCTGGGATACAGGAAGTCCAAGCTGGCATCCCGTGTTCTCTGTCACTGTACAATTGCTATTTGCTGTCATTACTACACACTGGAATACAAGTGTATACAGAGTAGGCACATTTCAGCACAGGTGGTGGGAAGGACCAGATGCTTTGGTGGGGAGAGGACTGAGCCCATCAGTCCAGGATGCTCTTTGCTCTGCTCTGGAACAGCCTTCCATGATGTGTATGAGGTAAAAGCCACAACAGATCCTGAGGATTTAGTTGCTTTGAAACATTAAAAGTGACACCATTTCCTCGTGCCTGATTCTCTCCCAGAACACAATGCATGGGATAGCAAGGAAAGACCATGGAAGAAGGTCTCAATTTGGTGAGGACAAGCCAAGGGTGAAGAGGAACCTGTGCAGGCAGGATCACTACACTCTTGATTGCTGCTGCACGTCCACAGGGTGAAGTGTGATGAAGAAAAGACTCCAATCTTTGGTATATTTAGGTGCTAGCTGCAGGGCTTGAAGAGTGCTGACTCCCCTACTCCTGTCATCCAGACTACAGGAATAATTTCACATTCCTCTGCTGCAGAGGCAGCCGTTTATCCCACAGCAAAGTGCTGCACAAAGCTCCCTAACACAGAGGAACAGTGTCGTGCCCTTGCGTCCCTTGGGTGCAAGCAACAGTGAAGCGCAGGCTGAGAGTCAGGCCACGTGTCTTGACAATTTGGAGTCAAGTTCCAGGTTTGGAACAGATTAATACAAGTGCTCTCACTAGAATTAATAAATTATGGGACAAGGGCTTTCATAAAAGGCATCCCCCTTAAGTGCCTACAACCTAAACAGTGCATCCTTGTAGCAGTGCAGGAGAGCCCCAGAGTGAAAGCAACACTAGTACGCATTGCTCCGAGTTTGGCACAGAAAAAACACTTCAGATTGTTAAACCCTTTCAGGGATTTTTGGTTATTTGGCATTTTTAAGGTTCTTTTTTTCCCTCTTTTAATTCAATCCAGTATTTCTCATGTGTTCAAGGTTTCATTAAAACTTGCCTTATCCTACTATTAGTATTCACTTAAAACCTGTTCATTTTACTGCATTAGGAAAGCAATTTTCAAGTCTTTATGGGGGAGGAGTGGAGGTTATGTAGAGCCTTAGTAAGGTTTCCAAAACAAGAGCAAAACACCTTCAGCGTTGCTCTACAAAGCAGTATTTTAGCAAATAGCACATTTCCTTAGTTTCCTTTCATACAGATAACTTCTAATTACTCCATGAATCCCCAGCAGCTCAAAACTGCTGGTCTTTTAGGAGTGAAATAAGGACTATCAGTGCCCAAATCAACATAGCGTATTTGAGGCCATTCAGCCATTGGGAACTCAGTTCTCAAGAGATTTGGTACTTTTCACTTGGTACCCATGTGGGGATCTCCAGTTAATTTTAGCAATATTCTAGCATTGCACATGTTCTCTCTGGTTCACTATTTGAATTAAAAGCTTCTTGAAATAGGGCTGTAACATTTTATGGCAATCTTAAATGAACACTTGCACGCCTGTAAAACAAAACACACACACTGAAGGGTTGAGCTTGAGTCTAACTTACTGTGCACAAGTAAAACTAGTGTCCAGCTCAATCTCCTCCCCATAAAAGCCTCCATTTTCTATTAGGCCAGGTCCCCAAAGAAACACATAAGCTCTTCCTGAAGTAAATTCCTGGGCACCACAAGAACTCTCTTTGGTTTAAAGGATGGTAAAAAGTTACCAGCCAAAAACGTAGGTGCGACAGAAAGCTGTTCCACAATACTCCCTTCCAGAAGGGTTTGTTTGGACCCAGCAGTCCCAGAGGGATGAAGCGGGAGCACAGATTTTTTGGCTATGAGGACACAAACTGACACTGTCTTAATGCTAGGACAGACTGAGCCTTGGAAATCAAGCTCTGGATTTTCTAACATCAGTGGCAGAGCCCTCGTCTCAGGCCCTGGAGTGATTGCATTCTGCTGAAACTTTGCTGATTATCCTGCCATTTAGCTAGAAAGACCTCCCTCACCCCTACCCCCAAATCCATGGTTTCATTATAAAATAACACTATTCACATACTTCTGAATCAGTATTTTCTGAACACCTTCAGATGCTGAATACTTAAGAAGAAAAATACATCATTATATAGCGAGCGCACGCTCAATGACACATGGCTTTTTGCTGGAGTCATGTCCTATAGATGCCTCTAAAGCCCTAGCAGTCTGGAAAACAGTGACCCACACGTAGCGAGCTGGCCTGGATGGCTGTTGGCACGTTTCTCTTCTGAAGAGTGTAGCTCTTCCAGTTCCCACTTTGGTTCAGCTTTCTTCTCCGTTCAACCAGTGAGACACTTCCCATTCTTGGGCCTGCAGAAAACATGCAGCCAGCTGCAAATTCACATCAAGGTAACTAGGGCAAAAATGCAGCTCTGTTTGGATAGCTGGCAGTAGAACAAACATCAGTCCAGCAAACAAAGGAATCAGGCACAAGAGCAGACCCTAGGTTCCTTGGCATAAATTTCCCCAAAGGACTAGGCCAGCTGAGTTGGCATTTGGAAGATGCAGCACCACAATGGGCGGTTGCAACTAGACCAGACGGGGCACGGAGAGCCCAGCAGGAGCTGCTAGCAAGGGAGGTAATTCAGTACTGGAGCTGTGCAAACTGATGTCTGAGCAGCTCTTCAGCAGAGGGTCTGTGCCTGGCTTCCACAAAGATCTGCTTTAGAAAGTCCCGGCAATGTTCTGATATGTGGGAAGGGAGCTGGGGGTTGGTTGGTTGGGTGGCGATCTTGAAGATGGCTGCCATGGCTTCGTACTCTGCCCAGGGTGGTTTCTCTGTCAGCATTTCCACAACTGTACAACCCAGGCTCCTGGAAAAGCAGGAAAGGAAAAGAAGAGGCAAGAATTGACACACGGTAGCACACAGAACATCTGAGCAGTGAACAGCAAGGTCCAGCTCTGCTCTCAAACCAGCAGGAAAATAGCTTTGTGTTCAG
The DNA here is from genome assembly GCF_000696875.1 of Nestor notabilis. Lineage (NCBI taxonomy): Eukaryota > Metazoa > Chordata > Aves > Psittaciformes > Psittacidae > Nestor > Nestor notabilis. Next base: position 32,866 of record NW_009939577.1, on the reverse strand, counting down.
CAAACCCCAGGTTCCGAGCCAGACCTGCCAAGGTTGCTGCTTTTCTTACTGCCAGCTCAGCAGTGAAGTGCTGAGACAGGGAGGTTGGTTTCTCACTGCACCAAGAACTGTTTAGTGCCATCTGTCCAGCTCCCTTTTGCTCAAATTCTCCTCTTAGCAAACATCTGCATCAACAACAGGGGACACGAGGTGCACACGAGATGTCCCTGAAGGTGCTGTCTGACCTCAGTGGTATTTAAGTGTTGCTGCTACTGTTGTTTCTCTAAGGCACTTGGTGAATTGCAAGGTAAACCCACACTTTTTAACCAAGGTCCAGTGAATCCCAGCTGACTGACCCTAAAAAGTCAACCTCCTTTTCAGTGCATAGCCTCAGAATGCCCCAATATCTCCATAAGAAACCAACCATCGTAGACAGTCAAAAAGTAAGTAAAGCCTTAAGAGCTCCAAAGTGAGAAGGCAGCAAGTTAAAACACCAGCGGGGCAAAACTCCCACAGTTAATGAAGCTTTGCAGGCTACTTCAAGGCAAGGAGGAGATGATGAGGATGGACATGGCTGAGCCACCTCTCTGAAGCAAGTGTGACACCAATATTCATAATACCGTAATATGATTAATTGCTTCCTCCAGGCTACAGATTAAGCAAAAGGAGTTCGTGAAGATCTAATATCCAGTCCTTTCTGATCACATCTTTCCATGGAAAAGGCAAAACTGCCTCTTGTACCTTTAAACTAAACCCTCTTTTGAAGTGAAAAGCAAAGAGAAGACCTTTTCAGAGGCAGGCTTGCATCAATTGCCAAGACAAGGAAGGAAAGGAATTAAATCCAGTGAATATGCAAGAAATGATTTCTTGACAAGGTTTAAAATCCAACGTGAAAATCTTACCCTGGTTTCTAGCCATTTAAGACTTACTAGAAGAGAGTACAGAAAATGCAAACCATGTGTGCTCAAGTGCTGGGGGCCTGCTCAAAAGCAAGCAGGGATATATTATTGTTTAGACTGATTTATACCGTTTAAGCAGATCCGGTTTCTTTAAGATATTCAGCAAACTTTTCAAGTCACTCCAGCAATAACAAATAGCTCACATATTCTGCTATTTAGGAAAAAGAAAATTGGAGAGGGGCCTGCAGCAGTGGCAGAAAGCCAGTGGCTTAGATCTGTTACGTCTTTGAGCCTCTCGGCCATACACATCCACCCCAGCACTAATGCTGCACTGGAAACTTCTGACCCCCCTAAAGAACCATTGGGATTGTAGGAACTGGAGCCCAGCCAACAGCAGCGTCTCTTTGATGGGAATGGACCAATGTCAGCACCAAGAGGAAATCCACAACTGCACCAACCCAGGGGGAAAGGCACGTGCACCATTCTCTCCCCAAGCATCCCAACGGGGAGAGGCTGCAGAACTTAACTCTTTCCATACGAGACACATTTCAGCTGTTTCCACTCGCTGCTTGTACAGGAAACAGCATTGGCCTCGCTTTACTGTGGAGAGACAAACACACCTTGTGTTGCTGTCATTTAGTTTAGCTTTATCATCTCACCTTTTTAGGGCCTCCAAAACTAACATTCTGACACAGGACATTTGGCTCTTTCGACAGAGGCTGTTTCTTGGCTATGCCAATAATAGCATGACTATAGTTTCCATTCATGCATAGTTCAGATCATCTCTGATCTTGACCTGTATCTTTTGTGTTATTCCAGGTTTGGGCATCTTTCCTCTAAAGCTCAAATTCTCTGTTCCGTTCATTTCCAGTGTGTTATAAGCATACCTCTCATTTTATAACCAAATGAATGGATTCTCCCTAAACAACCCTCGGCCTCTCTTAGGAGGGATATAAGGAAGAGGGAAACCTTGCATCAGTCAGAAAACAGAAAATCAGCTATCAGTTTGAGGGAGAAATGAGTGGAAACTGTCCCTGAAGAACTATAGGAGCAGTTGCATGCTGACACTGCAAAGCACAGCCTGCAGCAGGTCATGTCTTGAGTTCAAACCAACTCCTCCAGTTTCTGCTCCAGACAGAATCACAATTTGGATATATGGAGGACAGAATGTATATGTCTTATCTCACTCCAGAAAAGGTGTGAATTGATCTACGGACAGAAGGTTCAAGCCTCACCATACGTCAGCTTTTCTTCCATAGCCTTCTCCGCTGATCACCTCCGGGCTCATCCAGTACGGTGTGCCCGTGACAGAGCGGATGCCTGTTCCAGACATACAGATTGTCTGCAGCCGTTTGCTGGCCCCAAAGTCCCCAAGCTTCACATTCCCAGCAGAGTCACGGAGAATATTGGCTCCTGGACAAGAAACAAAGAATGGAGACAGCTGTTTCCATGCAATCCAACTGCTGGATCCGCAGCCTACGGAGCTGATATCCAGCCCTGAAATACCATGCTCATGGTATGGCTTTTTCCCCACGAAGCCTCAGGTGAGCTGCTAAGCATCATTTCTGTAATGCAGGCTGTAGACAAGCCAACTGCTAATGGCTGTAAATGGGAAAAACTTCAGGGGAAAAACACAAGGAAGTGAAGGGGGAAGGGAAATCAGAGCTGAGTCAGCACCATCATTGTTACACCGCCTGTAAACAGCTCAGCCTATGCAGGGCCCCCAGGCCAGTGGCTGGATAGCACATAGCTGTGTAGGAAATATTCTTATTGAGATGCTGCTTTGGCGAGTACAATCATTGCTTTCTGGTCAGCTGGGTAACAGATGCAGCTAATGAAAGCACTCGAACTCCTACAATAAACAAGTCAATCTCCACACTAGTGGGTCAGAGGTTCTGAATGTGAAGCAGCAGGATAAAAAGCAAACTTAAGAGTGTAGCTTTCTTACCTGCCCAGAGAAGCTGTGGCTGCCCCATCCCTGGCAGTGTTCAAGGCCAGGTTGGACAGGTTGGACAAAGGGGCTTGGAGCAACCTGCTCTAGTGGAAGGTGTCCCTGCCCATGGCAGGGAGTTGAAACTAGATGAGCTTTAAGGTCCCTTCCACCCCAAATCATTCCATGATTCTATGATATGTGGACGCAAATTAAGACTTAGACACCAAACCCAATTCTTCCTCCAAAGGCACAATAAGATAAAGAACCCTGAGTTGCCACTATGTGATATGTGCCTATGTGAAATCCTTCTGCCCTTAAAGAAAATGCCCTTCTGCTGGGACGTAGTTTCATCACTTCACTTCCCCACTGGAAGAGCTGAATTCAGTGGTATACAAGCTGTTATTCAAGAATCAGCAGCATCTTTCCCTTTGCCAGCCCAGAGGGCATGTAATGAAGATTTACAGGCAGGAACAAGAGGGCATTTTTCCTGCAGTGAGCAACCCTTCTGGTCCCTCTAGAGCACAGAAGAGTTTGTGTGGTGTCTGCCACATCTGTTGACATCAACTCCTAAGGAGACTGGCTGGCTCCATGGGGTTATACTGGGAAGAGGAAGATTAAGGACTAATCACAGAGGCTCTACATGGAAAAACTGGAAGTTTCTTACACAGAGGAGGCAGGACACTCACAAGAGCCAGATGTAAGCAGGATTGTCAAGGACAGGCCCAGAGCACTTATGGCAGTTGGGATGCCTACCACCTGAGAAACAGTACTTTGGCTCTCAGGTCCTGTTGAGAACAGCCCACCTTCCCTTACCCAGCCCAGAACATGACCTTCCTTAAGCTGCGCACACGGACAAAAGACCACAATGGGATAAACTGAGCAAAGCAATGTCCAGGAGTGCCAATACTTGGTTTGTGTTTTCAGAGTTCCTTTAGCACGTGGGATATACATCAGTCACGAGCTGATCTCACCTTTTATGTCCCTGTGCACAATCATGTTGCTGTGAAGGTACGAGACTCCCTCGAGAATCTGGCGAGTGTATTTTCGGGTTACGTTTTCCGTGAGAGCACCATAAGCCTTCAGCTGGTCTTTCACTGACCCCTGCACCAAAAGCAAACAGAAAGGATTGACAAAGAAATGCCAAACCACACATCTTGCAGTCTCCAGTCAATTCCCACGAGCTGTAAGTGTGTATACACCCAGCTGTCTCCTGAAACCTTTTTGGGAGGCTCTCACAGCATTTTGCCCTAAGAAGCCCCTTCTAAGAAAAGCAAGGACATGCTTTATGGCAAAGACAGCTTAAGGAGGTTCTGATTCCTCCACTCTTGTGCTGTGCTGGTTCAACTGTTTGTGAAGAC
>NW_009939577.1:20377-28666 GCF_000696875.1 Nestor notabilis | reverse complement strand
TTCAGCAGACTGAGCCAGATCAAAACCCTCCCTTTTGCAGGGTCGCTTTTAGCCTAATTTGCTGCACTAAATGACTCTGCTAATTCTTTGAGCCTGATTTACAAGTTGGCCCAAGTCCTTTGAAGTACTTTGGTAGAACAAATTTAGACTGAAGAAAGGAACTGGCTTTAGTGACTAATTAAGAGAACTGGTGAGGTACTGGCACAGGGTGCCCAGAGAAGCTGTGGCTGCCCCATCCCTGGCAGTGTTCAAGGCCAGGTTGGACACAGGGGCTTGGAGCAATCTGCTCTAGTGGAAGGTGTCCCTTCCAATTCAAACCATTCTGTGATTCTATGTTTACAACCCAGCACAAGAAAGGGGCATAACTAAGAGGGTATTAGGTGGATTACATAGTCAGGGTGATCACACCAAGTGATAAACCCACTTCATGAGGTGTGACTGTACTGCTTGTGTCAGCACTTACCCCTGGCATGTACTCCATGAAGATGGTTAAGGTCTTCTCTGCTCGATCCCGTAAGCAACCGTAATACTGAACAATACGTTCGTGCTGGAGGTTCTTCAGCAGCTGAATTTCACACTCCAGGGCACTCACTTCCTATGGATGTTGAAGGAGAAAATAAGCTTGTGGCCCCAGAAATATTCCATCCTCATAAATTTGTCCATGTCACTGACAGCATGGGACCAGCACTACATTGAAGAAGTCTAATCCATGGCATTGGCTCACCTACTTCTTGGAGCGGGCAAACATTGCCGATGTTTCACATTAATCCTTACTGTATAATAAGCAGGTAAATATTGGTGCAGATGCTTTGATAGTCAGAACCATCTAGAATCCAGAATCCATACCATCCAGAAATGGATTTAGTACCAGAAAAAGCTGCTTCTTGTCTTGATTCTGTGGCTGAATGGTTCTTCACGCACACCACAGCTACAAACTTCCTTCTCACCACTAAGCTGAGGACACTGAGTGTTAATTTCCACTATGCAAAAGCACTGAATGCAGAGTTACAGCATTGCCTGGAAACCTTCTGTAGGAACCTCAACCCAAGCAAGGAAGACAGCAAGACTACAGGTGATAAAAGCTCCTAAACATTTGTCTCCCAGTCCCGTTCCAATTCCCATTGATGGTTTTACTTGAATCAACTCAGAAACTGCTTCCTCTCTTGTTTACTTCACACAATCTGCACCTATTGCATATGATACTGATTCTTTGCTTTACTCTTGCCACAGAAAACAGGGTATCATAGCACACAGACAACAAGGCTATCCAACAATTCCAGACTGAAGCAGAGACATTTGTTGCACAGGAAAAGTATCAGGTTCTTCCCGAATCCAGGGAATGAATAGGATGAATATCAAAGATACCAGAGCATGAGGATTTATGGAAAAAAGAATGATGGTTTCCCCCAAATTAGTCCGAGTTACCTCTCTCCACTCTGGCTACTGGAAGGTCCCAGGTTCACTTCTCTCCCTTTGGGAGAGAATGCAGCTCTTCAAGAGCAAGGACCTGGCTGCTGCAGAGATGTGTGGAACCAGAGGAAGTTGCTTAATTGGGCAAACTGATAGTTTAAGGTTTGGAGTTTCAGTGAACATTCCAGGCTGTTCTTCTCTGGCTCAGAGTTACTGTCTGATTTACAACAGAGACATGGTAGAACTCACTAAGTTAGGACCTGGCACCGATTTCCCATATAAAATGAGAATTATTCAATCTTCACAGATCAGTTATTCCAGCTCAAAGTGAATCTGTTCAACACTGGGAAACGGGTACATTGTTAAACCACTAACAAAGAACCTAACAGCCATTCCAGCTGCATCCATTGTGCAGGGACTGGGTGCTATCCTGTAATTTCAAGGTGCCCCTTGCCATCTCCACTGTTTCCAGTGTGCTGTCACATCCCTGTTCTTGATGAATTGACACACCACAGTTCAGTTTGTTTTGAGGACAGGGAGAATTCAGAAGAGGAAACAGGTAAATAACACACTTGATACAGGGCCTGCCATGTAAGCCCAGAATGTGGGTTTTCCAAGTGCATTCAGTCTTTTTTCACTTAAAAGGAAAAAAAAAAAGTCCTACTTCTCCTGGGTTTAGTTTCATTCACATCCATGTCTAACCAGGAACACAGGGCAGTCTAGTATTCCTCAAGTAACCTGGCAACAAACCAAAAAGCTGAGAAGGGAGAGCCAAAAATGAAGCCAGAAAATGGATTTTAGTTTCAGGCTGAAGTTAATATTACAGAAAAGTAATTTTAACATGACTCCTACTCCTCTCCACATGACTTGAAACCCCGGGATAAACTAAGGAGGGTGCCAGCTTTTGAGGACAGACAGATCCAGGCACTTGGGAAGATCTTACAGGATGAGAATTACCTTGCTTGTTTCGGGACTCTCTGGGTCAAACTGGACCTGCTTAGCTGCAAGCTCTCTGCCCGTGTCCACGTCATAGCACAGATACACACGACCAAAGGCACCTTGGCCCAGCAGCTTCCCTCGTCGCCAGTTTATTGGAGCACTCGGAGCTGAAATAGAACAGTAGTAAATTCTCTTTTCATTAGACTATTTAAAGATAATGGAGAGCTCTTCAAAGATCAATCTCCATCATACTGAGACTGGAAAAGGTATTTTGCAGCGGGAAGGATTTCACTGCAAGGCTATCTCTCTAGCAGAAAAATTAGAAGTCATAATTCCCTACTAGAGAGTGATAAAGTAGGAGACATAATGCAAGCACAGTGCAGATATCTTCTTTACCTGCTGAACAGTCAGACTCTAATAAATATCTATATGAGGACTAGCTAAAACAGTCACGTCCAATACCCCAGCAGGATATTACATCAGCAGGGAATGCTGAGTTCTCATTGTTCTACTGCACTGCACAAGCAGTGGTCTCCTGACCCAGAGATTAACACCTCGGCCCAGGTTTCCAGACTGCACTTAATACCAAAGCACATTCTGCAGAGACCAGTACTTTAGTTCTAACTTTGGAAGGACACTACCAGCCTTGTGCAGTGCAATGCAGCCAATGATGGTGCATCTAACAAGAAACTCTAAAAATGAAGACAGGAACCAGCCATCTGGACAGTGTGAAGATATAGAAGAGCTGAAAGATGAGCTCTGCCATGTCTAATTTAATCACAGAATCATAGAATGGTCAGGGTTGGAAAGGACCTTAAGATCATCTAGTTCAAACCTCCCTTTTTTTTCAAACCTATGTCCCCCAAGGCTCTGCCCAGCCTGGCCTTGAACACTGCCAGGGTTGGAGCATTCACAACTTCCTTGGGCAACCTACTCCAGGGCCTCACCACCCTCACTGTGAAGAACTTCTTCCTTAGATCTAACCTGAATTTCCCCTGTTTAAGGTTAAACCCATTACCCCATGTCCTACCACTATAGTCCCTAACAAAGAGTCCCTCCCCAACATCCTTATAGGCCCCCTTCAGACACTGGAAGCTGCTCTGAGGTCTCCACACAGCCTTCTCTTCTCCAGGCTGAACAGCCCCAACCTTCTCAGCCTGTCTTCATACAGGAGGTGCTCCAGTCCTCTTATCATCCTCGTGGCCTCCTCTGGACTTGCTCCAACAGCTCCATGTCATTTTTATGTTGAGGACACCAGAACTGTGCACAATACTCCAAGTGAGGTCTCACGAGCGCAGAGTAGAGGGACAGGATCACCTCCTTTGACTTTGATTCTATGTGTTTTTGAATGGCTTGTTAAAATCAAGCTCTGGTTATATACTGGGTGTGGAGTTCATCTCTAGAAGCCCTTCTTGCCTCTAACCTCAGGAGGCCTTTCCCCAGTTACCACCAGGATGACTCCTACTTACATTTGGTGGGAATGTTCCTCTCCTGCACACCAAGGGCATTTTCGCTGTCGGCGCTGCGCAGGCGGCCCCGGGGGTCCAGGTACTGCAATGCCAGGCCCAGGTTTTCCCCGTTGGTGCTTAAGGAACGACTGGAAGGCACCAAGGTGAAGAGATTCCCTTGGTGACGCCGTATCCGGGGAAACGTCCTCCGGCCTGAAGAGAAAAAGTACCATTTTTAAGTAACATGATTCCAAGTGGAAGGAGGTTGAGCACTGAAGCGAAGGGAGAGAAAGAACATGTTCTGCTCTGTTCCCATCTACTGCCAAGCAGACAAGATACAAAAATATAACAGCTCAAGGCTGATGCTGCTCCAGTTCAGTACAGCTTTGGATCATTCCCAAAGCAGAAGGGAGAGAACACTGCCCTCAGATCTAAAGTTGCCTTCCAAAGCGAGGATCTGGATTACACAGGCTACCACCCAAGCTCCAAAGCCTGTTAACAGCTACACAGACTTTCTAGATAACATGCCTGGATTTATTATGCAAATAAAAGCCATATACAAAGAAAAAACTTGCAGCTCTTGGTTGAGAAATTCATTTGCACAAAGCCATCTGACGAGCAGGGATGTGATTCTTTAAGTAATTGGTATATGTGAAAGACCCTGAAGTGTGCACTGTGAATTAGCAAAGCAAAATGAACCCCTGAGGTAGGAACCCGCTACATATGACCAAGGCTAATAACTATGTCCATTGCTTAACTCTCACTGGTCAGCCTGGATACCCCCAGAAAGGACAAACCAGCAAAGAATTACAAACAGCCATCGTGGCTTGCTGTGAAAATCATAGAATGGTTTGGGTTGGAAAGGATCTTAAGATCATCCAGTTCCAACCCCCTGCCATAAGCAGGGACACCACACACTAAACTATGTCACCCAAGGCTCTGTTCAGCCTGGCCTTGAACACCTCCAGGGTTGGAGCATTCACAACTTCCTCGGGCAACCCATTCCAGTGCCTCACCACCCTCACTGTGAAGAACTTCTTCCTTAGATCTAACCTAAAGTTCCCCTGTTTAAGTTTAAAGCCGTTACCCCTTGTCCTACCACTACAGTCCCTAATGAAGAGTCCCTCCCATGTGGCATCATGCACAGCAGCATTAACTCCAGCATTAACTGCAAGGACGAGGGCACTTCCAGACTCTTCGACTAGGAGTTACACTTGCTCCTAGAGGTTGCCATTGCCTCACCTTCTTTTTCAAGCCTGGAACTGAAGGTCTGGAAACAACTCACCATCGTTGTAGTCTTTGTGCTGCATAGAGACGTTGTAGCGCCGAGGGTAGGTCCCACCTTTCCCTGCTTTGTCATAGATCTGATTCTCACGGTCTGGAAGGAGATGCAAAGAGAGGAGTGAGGCTCCTTCAAAAAGTCTATGTTCTAATCATCCAATTTTGCTGTAAGAGCAGGATTTTTTTAGGAAGAGGAAATAAACTTCACAACTTTTCAATCAATATACCCCCAGTTCTTCTATTCATAGAATCTCAGCAAGCGTGAAGGGGAGAGCCAGCAAACAGCAGAAGATGTCTGGATCTTTACACTGGACACTGACATACCTGAGAACTCCTGTCTATTATCAGGAAAGCTTTGTGCCCTGGACATCCGTGACTTCCGAAAAGAAGGACTAGTGAAGAAAGAAAGCAAGAGTAAGTTTTGCTGTCTCCTGCAGTGAAACCTACACGGACTTTAAACACAAGCTAACATATCTGCACACCAGTGGCAGTGAGTCGCAAATCCATGTCCCTGCAATGATTTCACACTACACCTGCAGAGCTAAGCCAGGCTCAGCCCCAGATAACCAGACTATTTCCCAGCGTGGACAGTTCTTTCTGTTCAGTTTGTGCCATTTATTCAGCTGCTCCCCAGTCTGTGGTATAAGACCAAGTGCTTCCTTTAGACACATGATGTGGAAGGTTAAAAGCAAGGCGGAGAGAAGGAGCAGAACAGGGTATCACTTCCAGCACATTGCTCACAGGGCAGTAGAGAATGGGGACTATTGCCCCCAGTGATCTACCACGAGGGTGAATTCCTCTCATGAAAACCTCAGCGCACTTTCCTCTCTACCAGTAGCTGATGGTAGACATTGCTTATAACCCTCCCATTTCTCCTTAGTAAGCAGGATTCCTCAAGCAAGCCTAAGCATGGCCCCTTGTTTGACAGAAGGTCTTTACCATCTTTTAAGAGATCACACAAACTCAATCATTGCCAAAGCCATGTTATTTCACTTCTATTTTTGTTAACTAGTGTAAATGGAGTAAGCCTGATGGAGCTTCCAGACTCCCAAGTGAGACTCCTTTCCTCCTACACAAAGAACAGCAGCTTCCCCAGATGATGCCCACTCCTACAACAAACAACCAGGAAGGCTTTCCCCCCCCCCCCCCCCCCCCCCCCCCCGCCACTCCTCCACTCAGGTCAGGGAAAGGACAGGTAACAAATCAGCAGTGCCCTCCCCCCTAAATGAATGTGCGCATATTCACAGGTTAACTGTAAGTGCTTCCTTGTAACTCCATAAACCGGAGGAAGCGAACAGCCACAAACCCAAACCTCCAGTGCTTGATAAAAAAGCCTACGCAGGAATCAGCTTGGAGGAATCTTAAAAACATGCTGAAACCCAATACTCCAGGTGCTGGGAAGCCACAGTTGCTATTCAAGTTAATAGGACCTACAACTGCCCACCAACACCTCAAACACCACCAACAGCAAAGAATGGGAAGAAAAAGATCTAGAGCATCAGACTACGACAAACTCTTCATCCAAGGAAAAGCCCCTTTATTTACCTTTGGTATTAATATTCTACCTTGCAGGACACAGAGATCTACTGTAATGATGTATTTCTGTAACCTCAGAATAGTTGTCTCTTCTCTCTTTTTAAATGAACAAGTAGAGCCTTGTCTAAAAGAGATTTCAAGATGCTGCAGCCAGATGTTCTCGGAGGCCAGGCATGCTTCAGAACTCTGTATTTATAACACAGAGCTACTGAAGCACCAGTTTGTTGGTGTCTGGTTTTACCAGATAATAAACCACTCTTATGACACAGTTCATTCTCTTCAAGAAATATATTGGGATATAGGTAGGAAATAAGTTCCTATTTCCCTCCAAGCAAATTTACGAGCTGGAAAACAGACTTTTGCAGAAGTACAACTGGCATTTCGATTTCAGCACATAAGTTCCTACCAGCTTGTACATTTGTACCTGTCTGCTGACCTGTCCAAGGACTGGCAGCTTCCTGATACTGAGTTTTCAGCACTGCTTAAAGGGTCCAGCATCTGCAACACAGAAGAAATCACACGGCAACATCAGTTCAGTCTAATGCCTAAGAGGTTGTGCAGGAGGATCAGAGTCCACCACTGCTTGCTTAGAGGGGAGTCTAAAGCTATTTAGAATCTACATTTTTCCTCTCACAGAAATTAAGGACAGATCAAATTTGAGACATTGCTTTAGGTGTCGAAGTTTAGGTCAGTCTTGGGCTGTGTTTTGATCCCAAGAGAGTCTCTGCTGGTGCTGCTGCATTGCTGCCTCCACCTGCACATCGCCCTTTGGCCTTACTTCCTACTCTCTGAATAGAGAAAGCAGTTTCAAAGGCAAGAGGGTCACACAAACCTGAGTGCACATGTGCAACACCCACGAAAACTGCTCACTCAGAGGTGGACAGACAATGCCTGGTTCACAAGGCAACTGCTTCTGGAAGTCCAACAAAGGCTTTGAACTTGCACATCTACAAACGAGTCTGAAGCGTAGTTTAAACGAACAAAGCAGTACTACTAGGTGCTAATGCAACTACAGGTAGTGAGTATTACGGAGTGAGAGGGCCGAGAGAGTTCCTTAAGAGCTGGACTTAGTTTTTTTCCCCCTAATGCTCATACTTACACACTGTTCACTGGTTTCTGGGATGAATTCGCCTTCGCTGTTTATGCTGGTGTAGGAACCCTGCCGAGCAATGCGCTGCTGCCTCTCTGGAACGTACCCAGGAGGTGGTGAACTTCGGCCTGTGTTCTGGGAACCTGGGCCAGAAAACAGCACATTTTGGATATCAATGCTTCTTGAAATGAGACTGTACATACACAGAATCCAAATCCTTACCTCTAACACTAGACCTCTATGATCACAGCAACTCTGGAGAGAACCTCAGCGCTACAGTCTGCACAGAAATGGAACCAGGAGGTGCCATGGCAGAAAGGAGATGGCTCCACAAGCACCTGCACTGTCATTTTAGACACTACATGGTATTATTGAAGCTCCCAACAGAGCAGTCACCTATTTCTAATCAATCCTGCTTGACCTTCTGAGGATAGTTTCAGTATCTAGGAGGGGGCAGAGGACTCCAGGAATCCCTGGCTTTTGGGCATGAACCTCGCTGCTGGTCTCCACTAAACAAAACACTTGTCAGAGCAACCAATCTTCTGCCTTGATTATAAGTCTTCTTTAACTGCTACCATTTACTCT